>NW_012115278.1:2636136-2636441 GCF_000951035.1 Colobus angolensis palliatus | reverse complement strand
ACCAGTCTATTAAAAAGACACATGCACACTTACATTCATTACAGCATGATTCACAATACAAAGACATGGAACCAACCTAAATGCCCATCAAAGTTAGAATGGATGAAGAAAATGTGGTACATATACACCATGGCGTACTATGCAGTGACAAAAAGAAGATCGTGTCCTCTGTGGGGACATGGATGGAGCTGGAGGCCATTATCCTTAGCAAACTGACACAGCAACAGAAAACCAAATACCACATGTTCATGTTCTCACTACAAGTGGGAGCTAAATGATGAGAACACATGGATGCAATGAGGGGA
>NW_012115278.1:2628354-2634513 GCF_000951035.1 Colobus angolensis palliatus | reverse complement strand
GTGATCCGCCCGTCTCGGCCTCCCAAAGTGCTGGGATTACAGGCTTGAGCCACCGCGCCCGGCCCCCAAAGTGAAATCTTTAGGTATAAATCTAACAAAATTGGTATATAATATTTAGGAGAAAAACAAGAAAACTCTGATAAATAAATTAAAGAACTAAATGGAGAGAAATTCCATGTTCATTCATAGGAAGGCTCAATATTGTCAAGATTTCAGTTCCTCTCAACTTGATCTACAGATGCTATGCAATGCCAATCAAAATTCAAGCACGTTGTTTTGTGGATATTAACAAACTGATTCTAATATTGATATGGAGAGGCAAAAGACCCAGAATAGCCATAATGATATTGAGGGAAAAGAACAAAGTCAGAGGACCAACACCACCCAGTTCAAGACTTATAAAGCTATAGTACTCAAGACAGTGTAGAAGTGGTGAAAGAATAGACAACCAGATAAATAGAAGAGAAGAGAGTCCAGAAATAGGCACCCAAAAATACAGTCAACTGATATTTGACAAAGGAGCAAAAGACCATACACTGAAGACAAGACAGTCTTTTCAACAAGGGCTGGACCAAATGGGCATGCACGTGTATAAAGATGAATCTAGACACTAACCTTACACCCTTCACAAGAATTAACCCAAAATGGATCACAGATCTAAATGGTAAATGCAGAACTATAAAACTCCTATAAGAGAAAATCTAAATGACTTTGGGGTTGGTAATGACTTTTTAGATGAGATACCAAAAGCACAATCTGTGAAAGTAAGAATTCATAAGTCGAACTTCATTAAAATTAAACATTTCTGTTCTGTGAAAGACACTGTGAAGAGAATGAAAAGACAGGTCACACAGTGGGAGAAAATATTTGCAGAAGGCATATATGACAAAGGGCTGTTATCCAAAATATTCTAAGAACTCATAAAACTCAATCATAAGAAAACAAATAACCCAATTAAAAAATGATCAAAGATCTTAACAAACATCTTACTAAAAAAGATACAGATGACAAATAAGCATATGAAAAGATGCTCCAAGACATATGTCATCAGAAAAATACAAATTAAAGCAACATTGAGATATCACTACACATCTACTAAAATGGCCGAAATCCAGAACACTGCCAATAGCAAACACTGGAGAGGGTGTGGAGCAAGAGAAACTTGCTCATTAACTGCTGACGTGAATGCAAATTGTCTCAGCCACTTCGGAAGGCAGCTTGGCAACTTCTTACAAAACTAAACAAACCCGTACTGTATGATCTAGCAGTTGTGCTCTTGGTATTTACTCAAAGAAATTGAAAACTTATGTCTACACAAAAGCCTTCACAAGAATGTTTATACCAGCGTTATTCATAACTACCAAAACTCAGAAGCAATCAAGATGTCCTTCCATAGATGAATGGATAAACTATAGTATATGCAAATAATGCAGAGTTATGCCAAGGAAACTTAAATGCATTTTACTAAGTGAAGTGAGCCAGTTTGAAAATATGACACACAGTATGATTCTAACTATTTGACATTCTGGGAAAAGGCAAAACTAAAAAAGAGAGTAAAAAAGGTCAGTAGTTGTCAGGGGTTCACGGGAGGGAGGGATAAAAATAAGCGGAACACAGAGGATGTTTAGAGCAGCAAAAATACTCCGTGATATCACAATGGTGAGTACATGTCATTATAATTTTGTCTGAACACACAGAACGTACACCACCAAGAGTGAACCCTAATGTAAATAAAGTATGGACTTTGGGTAATAATGATGTGTCAATTTAGGTTCATCAATTTTAACATATGTGCCACTCTGGTTGGGGATGTGTAAGGAGGGAAGCTATGCATATGTGGGGACAGGGGTTTATGGAAAATCTCTGTACCATATTCTTAATTTGTCTGTAAACCTAAAACTGCTCCAAATATGAAATTCTTTTAAAAATACATTCTTTAAAAACTGAGGGAGTTTGTTGCTATAAGACTTGCCATATAATAAATGCCAAAGGAATCCTTTAGGCAGAGATAAAAGGACACAAGAGGATAACTCAAAACCATATCAAGAACAGCAGTAATGGTAATGACATACGTAAATATAAAATCAGTGTGATGATATTTTTGATTTGTAACCCATTTTTATCCAATATGATTTTAAATACAAATGTGTAAAATAATAATTGTAAATCTATGTTAATATACAATTACAAATCTATGTTATACAAACTACGTGAAAAGATACAATTTATGACAATGACAATGGGAGGACAGAGCTGTTGGAGCAAAGTTTTTTATATATGACTGAAACTAAGTTGGTTTTAACCCAAACTATATTGTTATAAGTTTAGATGTTAATTTTATTCTGCAGGGTAAGCACTAAGTGAAAAATTTTAAAATATCAGTAAAAAAATTAGATGAAAATTAAAGTGGTACACTAAAAAAAACAAACAAAAAAGAATGAAGAAATGGAAGAATTGTAGAACAAGAAATGAATAAGAAATATAGAAAGCAAACAGAAAAAAGGTAGAAAGTCCTTCCTTTCAGCAATTATATTAAATGTAAATGGACTAAATACTTCAATTAAAAGGCAGGTATTGGCAGAATCAATACAGATATATAAAATAATTCTTTACCATGTACAAGAGACTCATTTTCGTTCCAAACCATAAAAAAGTCAAAAGTGAAAGGATGAAAAAGGCATTCCATTGAAATCAAAACCAAAGAGAACTTTAAAACAAAATTTGTTGCAAAAGACAAAGATATTACATGATAAAAAGTGGCTCTATTCATCAAAATATAGAGAAATTATAAACATATATGAAACTCAAAATGGAAACTCAAAAATATATCAGACAAAACTAGCAGACTTCAAATAAAAATATGCTATTCTGCAATATCAGTTGGAGACCTCAATATCCCATTTTCAATAATGAGTAGAATATCTAGAGAGAACATTGACAAGTTTTGACTATACTATAAACCAACAGGACTTAACAGGCATATATAGAACACTCCATCCAACAAAAGCAGAATACACATTCTTCTCAAGTGCACAGGGAGCATGCCCAGGATAGACAATCTGTTCAACTACAAAACAAATCTCATACTTAAAAAATCTAAAATCATACAAAGTATCTCTTCTGACCAAATGTAATGAAACTAGAAATCAATAACAGAAGGAAGATTGAAACATTCACAAATACGTGGAAATTAAACACATTTCTAAATAACAAATGGGTCAAAGAATACATTATAAGAGAAATTTAAATAAACTTTTGAGGCCAGGAATGGTAGCTCACACCTGTAATCCCAGCACTTTAAGAAGCCAAGGCAGGAGAATTGCTTGAAACCAGCAGTTCCTAACAAGCCTGGGCAATATAGCAAGACCCTGTCTCTACAAAAATAAAAATAAATTAGCTGGGCATGGTGGCATGTGCCTAACTACTTGGAAGGCTGAGGTGGGAGGATCACTTGAGCCCAGGAGTTCAGGCTGCAGTGAGCTATGATGGCACCCTGTCCCTAAAAAAAGAAAAAAATGTTGAGATAAATGAAAACAAAAACCCAAGTTATCAATACTTATGGGAAAAGCAGTGCTTGGAGTCAAATTTATAGCAAAAGCAGTAATTGGAGTCAAATTTATAGCTCTGAATGCCTACATTAAAAAAGAAAAAAGATTTCAACTGATAACTGAACTTTACACATTAAGGAACTAGAAAAATAAAAGAGCATGCTAAGCCCAAAGGTAACTGATAAAAGGAAATAAAGATTGGGTAAATGAAATGGAAACGAGAAAGCCCATAGCTTGTTGGGCTTACAGGCAGGTCAGAGGGAATGCTGACTGGGGATGTGAAGGCCCACAGGGTCCCTGCCCACAGGTGCCAGTCTTCTACCCTACAGGTGTTGCAGCTTTCAATCCCTGGATCTCCTCTTCCACAATTCTGAATGCCTCTGATAATGAATGAATAATTTGAGCTGATATTTATAATGCCATTTAAGCACTTTGTTTTAACAACCCAGACTCTTTCAAATGATGGCACCACATCCCCCTCTGGGGAGTGGAGAGAAAGGGTGCTTGTTGAAGCGTATGGGTGGGTGGATAGAAATTTGATGTATAAAGTGACACTCAGAAGCCCACCTGAGGGTAGCCTCACCAGCACAGCTGTACAGCATCCTCCACGGTGCAAATATTTGGGTTAAGTTTCCCATGGGCCTTCAATCACTGAGCAGAGGATTCGTTTTTCCATACTTGGAGACTTGACAGCAATTTTCCACCTATCTGCCAATCAGTAGCGTTCTTCTCAATTTCTACTAAAGTGATCTGACCCTAAATCTCTTCTTTCCACTGCACACTTAAAAATGCTCTATTTTCTACCATGGCAACTCGTTTTATGTCAGTTTCTCATTCCCCCTAAGTGGCCAGGCAAAGATTCTGGAACCATCCGGAGTTTCTGTGAATGAGGAAAGGTTTCAGGTTGTTCTTGCCATCGTTTAAATTATTGAGCTCAGGGTTACCAGTGTCCAAGTGTCATGATCTTGGAAGAGATGCAATTTTTTTAGAAAACGGTGTGATAAAAAGGGCACTAAAAAGCTCCTCCGTGGGCCAGTTGCATCCCTGGGACACAGGGGATGTTTGACAAGTGATGTTGACTGGTCTACTTCTTTTAAGTCAGTGCAGCAAAGCATCAGAGACTTGCGATGGAGGAGCTGACATGTAACAGGGAAAGTAACGAGAGGCATCTTGTTCCACCCTCTCTAAGACTGAAAGACATTTGAATCTTGAAACTTTAAGTGTTATCAAGGGGGAACTTGTACTCCTGTTGAGTTTGTAACGAAATGGATTGACACCTTGAGGGTAAAGCTGGTGCAGCGTATCCACTGAGTCAGGGCTCTTCGTTTGCACAGTGCTGGAGCTTCTCACTGCTTCTGTAGTACTCTGCTGGGGCTGCCATGACAAAGTACCACAGGCTGGGTGGCTTAAACTACAGACGTATTTTCCCACATTCTGAAGGTAGAAATCTGAGATCGAGGTGTTGGCAGGGATGGTTGCTTCTGAGGCCCCTGTGCTTGGCTTGCAGATGGCCGTCCTCTCCCTGTGTCCTTGCGTGGCCTTCCTTCAGTGTGTGCCTGTGTCCTAATATTCTCCTCATCGTATAAGAATCCAGTCATATTGGATAAGGGCCCTTCCTAATGACCTCAAATTCATTTAATTACCTCTTTCAAACCCCATCTCCAAATGCAGTCACATTCTGACAACTGAGAGGTTAGGACTTAAGAATCTGGAAGCAACAAAGGCAGGTCACGTAGCTGCTTTGGCTGGTTAAAATTCACGCTCATGTATTCGCTATGATAATGGCAGTGAAGGGAACTCTGTCAGTAGGTGCTGTCATAAGGGGTGTGTTGTAAATGTGTTTACATCTAGAGATGTAAAAATCTACATCTCTACATCTCTCAGGTGTAGAGATTTTTTTCTCTACATATTAATTTACACTGCTTAAATTCACATAATAAAACTTTTTGAAAACATAAAGAAAAATAAATCACCTGAGGAAATGGAGCAGTGATAGAGGTACTTGCTGTATCACTTTTGGCCAACTTGGTGATGACTGGGTTAACCAGGTGGTACATCAGCATCCTTCTGATGTTTAATTCACACTCATTGCTACAGCAATTTCTTTTTTCCTTCATATACTCTCTCAACATCTTTAGACCAGTGTGTATAATCACACTAGTAGTTCTCATTGTAAAAACAGACCTACCAACTCCTATTTTGGAGTACTATAAATTGAAATAATAAAAATCATTGCAAAGTAGTAATTGTCTCACACATGGACCTGGTTAAATTAAAAGATGGATAAAGTCTTGTGATTGTTTATGTCTAGTAAACATTATTTGTTCTTCCCCTGGAAAAAAAAATTGGAAGCAACAGAATTCAGTCCATAGTCATATCCAATTAATTTTCATTTAATTAATTAAAACCCACTGGGTTTCTGGCCTGACAAATCTGACATATGATGGGAGAGAGAGACTGACACAGACCATGAGGAAATCTACTCCAATTACTTAAATCGTGATTGCTGGTCAGCGAGATTTTAAAGCAGGATTAAAACATTTGAATTTCTGAGAGGAATTATGTCCTATTTCATACACCTCTTTTGTAAAGCTATTTTTTTTTTTTTTTT
>NW_012115278.1:2602979-2627342 GCF_000951035.1 Colobus angolensis palliatus | reverse complement strand
TGCCACGGGGCTGCATTTCCCCGGGGCTGGGTAGCCCACTGCGCTGTCCACACTGCCCGCCAGCGTGGAAGGCACCGTTCACGGCCGGCTACCCACTGCTGGGAATGTGGCTGGCACGACGGGGGACCCGGATTATTAATGTTTTTCGACCTTAATTTTAAAGGGTGATAAACGTCTAGTCACCGTTTCAGACAGCGCAAATTATAGGAGGGAAGACCACAACAACCCCGGATTCCGGCCCACCCGGGAAACACTTGGGGCACGGAGGCCTCTGCCAAGTGTTCCCTTCTCCAGCAGCATGGGGCAAACGCCTATTCTCAGGGTAAACATGGAAATCCCAACTGCATCAGCCTCACTCTTGCCAGGCGGTGGCTGCTCCGAATTTTCCACCACCCGGTGCGCTTGGCCGGCGTTTATGGGGCATGGGAGCCCAAGGCCACACGGAGAGCGTGCAGGAGATGAGACCAGCAGTTTCGACCTGCTGCGGGGACCACCGTCAGAGCTGAAATGCGCAGAGCGGGGCACAGGGCTCACCTTTCCCCGCTGGCCGGGAGGGGAAGGATGCCTGCAGCAGCGCTGTGGCCCGGACTCGGGGCTCTGGGGTCCGGAAGCGCGGCAGAGGTGCAGGCTGGCCGCACACTAGGGAGGACCTGGGGCTGAGCGCAGGCTCCTTGGCTCTGAGCAACTTCAAGGCCGCGCAGACCCGCCAAGCAGCTCGGGCACACTCTGCAGACGTGCAGCACTTTGTCTTCCCTGGACGTGCTTCCGGGAATCCGGGGCTTTAACGGGGCCCTAGAACGCCCTCCTGCCGGTCTTCCCCTCGATGCACGAGGCCACGGCGCCACCTCGTGGACAGTATTTTCAATCCCAGTGGCTGAAGAGCGCGCATAGCTTCCTGTTGCATGCTTGATATATAGTCTATCTAAGAAAATAGGGAGAGGCCAGGAGGTTTGGCATTTGGACATTATCGATGGGTTAATTACCATGTGTTCATTTTACCTGTTTCATTTATCTCAGCTGTGAAGGGGGATAAAGATACTACCAAATGTTAAGGTGTTATGCAGTTTAAATGGGTTTATATTTCTGAAGTTCAAGTTCCTCTCTCACGAGGACGAGGATGTCTGCAGCCTTTGTGGGGTCAGGACCTAAGAAAGCACATATGTGCTGGAGATGGTCCATTTGCAAAGGGTGATGTGGTCCTGTGTGAGATGTGTGCCCGACAGTCCAAAGCATGGCCCGGCCAGACGGAACTGCCTGCAGTGGCTGCAGACTGATGGCCTTCTCAACAGGCCCACAGTGTGTCTGCTCACGTTTTCAAACCAAACATGCAAGAAATGTGTGTTGAAATGTCCTTATTTGTGTGCTGCAAGTACAATTTTAGCAAAAATAAATCTGACTCTTTATTAAAGTGGCAGAAACCTAAGCACAGAACATGTCTGTGAACCAGACATTCTCTGGATCTCTTTCCAAGTCCCTCATACTAGGCTCTGGGTGGAAAAGGAGACCTCATTCATTCCATTATGGTTCATTCATTCACAAGCACACATAAGTTCCTCCTGAGTGCCCAGTGCTGGAATGACATGGAATATATGGAATTACACAGGATATGTGTGTCATACATATGTCATACATGATTGAGACATATATGTCCGAAAGACGCTCTGCGGGGAACACAGAACTTCAGCTGGGAAGTCAAAGGCAGTGTGCCCAACGTGCCACCCCCTGGCCCCACTGCCTGCCTCCACAGCAGGCTGGTGCAAAGTCTCTGTCTTCAGTGACTGAAGACACGAGGGAGCGTGTGGGTGTGTGCCTACGGGGAGCTCAGAGGGACTAGACAGAGGAAAGGGCAGTGGTGTCCCAGGCAGGCTCCATGTCTCCAATCTTGGGAACAAGGCTCATTTCAAATTAAGTCAGAACAAGGGAGCTCTGTGCATGTCCCAAAGCAAAAAAAAAAATTTGAAGTGACTACAAATCTTGAGATGAATAAATGTTATGTATGGTTTTTAATGGACTGGCTAATTGGATCTCATGTAGCAAAATAGGCAGAAACTTCATTTTCTTTTTTTTTTTTTTTTGAGGCGGAGTCTCGCTCTGTCCCGGGACTGGAGTGCGGTGGCGCAATCTCGGCTCACTGCAAGCTCCGCCTCCCGGGTTCCCACCATTCTCCTGCCTCAGCCTCCCGAGTAGCTGGGACCACAGGCGCCCGCCACCTCGCCCGGCTAGTTTTTTGTATTTTTAGTAGAGACGGGGTTTCACCGTGTTAGCCAGGATGGTCTCGATCTCCTGACCTCGTGATCCGCCCGTCTCGGCCTCCCAAAGTGCTGGGATTACAGGCGTGAGCCACCGCGCCCGGCCCGTTTTCATTTTTATATATAAGGTGCCAGAGAGGAAGTAATAGATGGTCTCTACTCTCGCTGTTGATGGAAATGAAACTGGTACTATTTTTTTAGAGAACAGTTTGAAAATTTGTATTAATATCAAAAATTTACGTTTTGTCCAATTCCTGGGATTTGTTCAAAGGATATATGTAGGTGCTTGGACCAGAATGTTTTCACGGAGAAAAAAAATAGATGTATCATGAATTTTTTACAGAAATCATATAAACACAGTATAACCACATGATGGGATGTGCTACAATGCAAAGTTTCAAAACAATGTTTAATGACATGGGAAAATGATTTTTCAGTGCTGTGTATTTTAAATTGTAAAGCTATTCACAAAAGTTTTCAGTGAATGAGGCCATTCAAAAACTATAGGAGACTATGTGCGCATACACAGGCATACACATATGTACTCATGTATGTCTACACGCAGAGACATATAAACATGATACACACTAAAATTAATTCTCTTTGGTCTTGGTGTTAACATAACCATATTCCACACTTTGTAATTTTCTATGTTTTACAAATGTTTAAATCACATTTTGATTCTTGCCAATATAAAATGTGTTACCTTAAAAAGTCAGCCAATACATCTGGTTTCATGAAAGAAGCTTTGAACTTGACACTTTGAACTTGACAATGTATAGCTATGCATGCTTGTATATAAATACAAACACATCTCAGTGTCTAGTTCAAAAATTCCAGATATATATGTATCCAAGTTACCTATTATGCTATTTGATACCCATCATGAAGCCAAAATGTGACAATGCTGCCCCCAAGAGGCCATTCAAGGAATATGTGTATTAACTAGCCGTTTTCAAAGAAGAACGCAACAGACTCCGCAGCTAGCTTTACTGCATTGGAAAAGAGAAAAAACCAAAACCAACCAACCAAATCAAAAGAAAAAAAAAAAAGACAGTGGCTCTAGGAGATTAAAATATAATTGCCAAGGACTCATGACTACTAAATGACAGTCAGGGCCTCAATTTAAGTCAGCCTAACTCCAAAGTCCACGATTTTTTCACTACATATTTCCCCAATTCATGAATTAAGCAGTGGTTTCCATTCATGGGGAAAATCTAAATGGAGTGTAAGCAATCATAAAAATATGTCTTCCTTAAAGTAAAAGCAGCATAGTGTGCAAAAGAGATGATGCAGCGTGGTGGTCAGTGCATGACTGTCCAGTGTTCTTTTACTTGGTGCAGCATATTCTACTACAGTGGTAAAACTGTCAACACTCTACAATGTTTGCCCAGATCTTTCTGTTAAGCAGGCATGGGCAAGTGAGCCTGGGTGGGGCAGCGGCCAGGTTCTCTGAGACAGGCAGAACCACGTGGTGCAGGCAGAGCTAGTCTTCTAGGGACTCCCTCCTTGCCTGTTGCAGTCACAAGAGCCTACAGAGGGGAATTGCTCTCCCGCCAGGGGCCCAAAGACCAGTGGGACATTCCCTAAGGTGACCCTCACTGTGTGTTCTCACGAGTTGGCACTTTTAGAAGGTGTGGGAAGATGGGCGCTGAAAGGGAGCCACTGCCTCCCAACTCACTTGGTTATTATCTCTATATGCTCTTTATAACTTACATAGTGGTGTAGGTATGGTCAGATCTGGTGTGGTCTCTGAGACAGGTGGCCACTCTGTACTTCAGGCACTTATCTGGAGGGGACCAGGGACCTGCTGCTACACAATGACAACCAAAAGTTCTACCTCCCCTCACCCAAGAAAATAGTTAAGGGACGGTCATCCATCTGGACCCTAGATGGCCTCAGGCCAGTCACGGGGTTCAGCTCCCTAACTTCTCCAGCCCTACAGAGGAAGGTGTGGTGGGGAGGAACTGCTCTGCGCTTCCTTGGAGTGATCTGACTGCCCTGCCTAATGCTGGAAGCCTAACTCTGGGCATGGCTGTGTAAAATGGCTCATTCCATTTGCTGAAAGATAGTCCTGAAAGAAATTGTTCAGTACTTTATAGGCAGCCTCTAGAGGACGCAACAGGAGATGTTTGCTGCTCTCTTTGGGCTGATTCTGAGAAGCTGCTGCATTTCACTGGTAAAATTCAGTGAATGCATGACACACTCGTGGTAGGAAGTTCTTCAGAGCCAACATCATGGATAAATTCCAGAAAAATGCCTCAGGCTCACTGCCAGACATTTGGGGAGCAAACAGCATACATTCCCTCAGCCTCTTTCGAATCTCTTTTGTAAAGAATTCCAGCTCGCTCAATTGTGCATATCTCTGAATACTAATTTAAAGGAATTCTGAAATATGGCAGGGATTTCCCATTAAAAAATCTTATTCAATATGGTTAACCGTAATTTATTGTATATTTGCAAAAAGGTAGAAGAGAGGGTTTTTGAATGTTTACAACACAAAGAAATGGTACATGTTTGAGGTGATGGATATGCTAACCACCCTGATTTGATCATTATACACTGAATACATGTATCGGTCTGTATTTCATCTAAATGTACAATTCTTATGGGTCAACTAAAAATAAAAGGGAATTTTTTAAAAGCAATTGTATTTAAGTACAATAACCTATATGGAGTCAATTTTAAGAAAATGGTAACTGAACTCCTGCAAACATTTCTAGATGTTTGTCTCAGGTTAAAAGGGCATCATGGGAGCTGGGCGCGGTGACTTACACCTGTAATCCCAGCACTTTAGGAGTCTGAGGTGGGTGAATCACCTGAGGTTAGGAGTTCAAGATCAGCCTGGCCAATATGGTGAAACTCTGTCTCTACTTTAAAAATACAAAAATCAGCTGGGCATGGTGGCAAGCATCTATAATCGCAGCTATTTGGGAGGCTGAGGTAGGAGAATCACTTGAACTCAGGAGGTGGAGGCTGCAGTGAGCCGAGATCACGCCACTGCACTCCAGCCTGGATGACAGCAAAACTCCGTCTCAAAAATAAATAAATAAATAAATAAATGGCATCATGGGAACCTGGTTTGTTCTACACTCATATTTTGTCTTTTTACTTAGGTCCAACGTCCGAAAAAAATTAAAGATACATTTTTATTTGAAGAATTAACCAAATTTTCATATTTCTTCCAATGTTTGGTATCATAAGTAATATAATAGACACCTTTGTGCATAAATCTTATTCCATAGTCCTAATTATTTCCTTGAGATGGATACTATGTGGGCATGACTGGATCAAAGTGTACCATTGGCTTTCCATGACTTGACAGTGTGGCGTCTTCCCGACCAGAAGGACCCTGGCACTGAAGTGCTCACCCATGGGGTGATTCGTGGTTTAGTGATTCCTAGTTCACCAGTAGTTTGCACAGCCGTTTCACCAGCTTTGTGAAATCCATAGGTAAAACTGCTGTGGCATTCTAGCTAGGGCTCTATCACATTAAAATTCATAACACTTGGAAGGGGAACTATTTCCACTTTCCAAATGTTGTATATGACTGAAAAAGAAAACTCATTATCAACCTTGCAGCTCATTAGCAGACTCTTCCTCCGCACAAACAGCCACTAATTACCACTGGCAAGTCGCTCTGGTTCTCACCTCTCCTTGGCTCCCTTCTGGGCATGACACTCCCAAAACACCACTCTTGCTCTAATGATGCTATGTCCCTCGAATTTTCAGACGTGGTGGATTAGACAAGGACACTGCTCAGACCTGAGCTCAAATTCCGGTGACCTCCTCACTAGCTGTGTGATCCTGGGCTGGTTATCAAACACCCCTAAGCCTTACTTTCTCTGTCCATTATGGTCACAGTGTCACCTGGCTGGCAGGGCTGTCTGAGGGCTGAAGAACGCTGTGTCTGTGCAGTTGCCTGCTATACAGACTCAGTATGAGGCCCCCTTCCTGCCTCTCCCCCTTGTAAGGAATGACACTCACTCCCCATCCCATTCAGGCAACAAGGTTTCAGAACTGTCTTCTAGAATTAAAACTGCATACCTTGGCTGGCCACGGTGGCTGACGCCTGTGATCCCAGCACTTTGGGAGGCCGAGACCAGTGGATCACCAGAGGTCAGGAGTTCAAGACCAGCCTGGCCAATGTAGTGAAACCTCCTCCCTACTAAAAATACAAAAATTAGCCAGTCATGGTGGCGCACACCTGTAACCCCACCTACTTGGGAGGCTGAGGCAGAATTGCTTGAACCCGGGAGGCGGAGGTTGCAGTGAGCCAAGATCACACCATTGCACTCCAGCCTGGGTGACACAATAAGACTCCATCTCAAAAACAACAACAACAAAAAACTGCATATCTTGTGATACACCTCTCAGGCTTTGGATCCAAAGATTTGATTTAGATTTAATTAGGATGAGAATCAAGAGCACTAGTCCGATGAGGACCGGGAGTGTATTTTCATTCCACAAGCAGAACACAGACATCCCCACAGTAACCACATCCAGCATTCCTCCCAGCCCTGCGTGAACTCCCAGACATCCTCCAACACCTCAACCTCTGTCTCCACACCTGCTGTCTACACACAGGGCTGAGACTGCACTCGCTTCTCTCTAAACCCTTCCTTTTTCCATGGACTGATGGCTAAGGACGTATTCTCAACCCTCGCAATATTTCTCAGCTTTTCAACAAACCTCTCTACATCAACAAGATGATGTTCAAGGACACTGATGCTCAAAACTCACATCTCCATCTTTGGGCAAACACGTTGAAGATCAATGCAAGGAAAGACAAAATGCCAAGATGTGTGCTCTAGGCTCCCTCATCACAGCTCCTTATCGGGCTGTTACCAGGACAGTCCTGCTGCCAAATAGATTTGGAACTGTGAGACGAGGCAACAAATGTGAGAGAAGTCACCTTTGCTCATTTCCACCTGCCAGCATCATTTCACAAAGCCCCTGATTGTGTCTCCAGAAAGATCCTTGAAGCCCAAACAGGATAGAGCACACGGCCCCCACATCTCTTGCCTGAGTCACTACACTCTTTACAAGATAAAAGCACCAGTCCTTGCCTCTTCCTACCCAGAAGTAAGGTCTGAGGGGGTTAGTGATTATGCCTCTGCAAACCATAACCAGATGTGCCCTTGCACCCAAGCTGGATGAGATGTTGCACAGGCTGATCATCCACCACCTGTGCACAGCAGCGGGATGAAACACTGCGAGGAGCCCTGGGTAAACCCTCTCCAAAGGGCGGCTCCCAGGCTACAGGCCTCAGGCTGCAGTCCCCTCTAAGACCTCTGAACAAAATTAACTTTAGTTCCTTAAAAGCTTGATTTTATTCCCATTTAATCAACAGGACACAGTGTATCAGAGTATTCACCAGAGCATACACTAGGAAACACAGATCCTCCAAAGATGAAAGCATCAATATTAGTTTCTACTATGATTACACTTTTAAATATAAAGTTTACTGTGAAAACTTGTAGCAAGATAGAGAAATTCCAATACCTACGCAAAAGGAATGTGCTTCCTTTTTTTAACTTGACTTTAATGCTGTTTTTTTCAATTTAAAAAATATTTTCTGGGCCAGGTGTGGTGGTCCCAGCACTTTGGGAGGCCGAGGCGGGCAGATCATGAGGTCAGGAGATCATGACCATCCTGGCTAACGTGAAACCCCGTCTCTACTAAAAGATGCAAAAAATTAGTCGGGCGCGGTGTCTGGCGCCTGTAGTCCCAGCTACTCGGGAGGCTGAGGCAGGATGGCGCGAACCCGGGAGGCAGAGCTTGCAGTGAGCTGAGGTCCCGCCACTACACTCCAGCCTGGGCGACAGAGCGAGACACCGTCTCAAAAAAAAAAAAAATATTTTCTGAAGCCTACTTCCCTAGACCCACTTTGGAAACTTTGAAAAACTCTAAAGGAGCCTTTCTCATTGATCAATTTATTGATTTACCCAAGGCAATGAATAATTCAAAATTTAAAAAATGACTAACAGTCCATTTAAATTATAAACACTAAAACTTAACCTCACCATCAGAATGTTATCCAAGCATGTGAGAAATGGGCTATTAAAACTTTCAAAGGCTACACAATTGCAACAAAAAAATAGAAAAAATTCCTTTTTTTAATTCTTTTTCTTTTTTCGAGACAGGATCTCTGTCACCCAGGCTGGAGCACAGTGGTACAATCATGGCTCACTGCAACCTCAAACTCTAGGCCTCAAGCGATCCTCCCACCTCAGCCTCCCAAGTAGCTAGGACCACAGGTGCATGCCTCCTCGCCTGGGTGATTTTTTTTTTTTTGGTAGAAACAGGGTCTCACTATATTGCCCAGGCTAATCTCGAACTTCTGGCCTCAAGCAATCCTCCCACCTCAACCTCCCAGGGTGTTGGGATTACAGGTGTACAGGCATGAGCCGCCACGCCCTGTCCTCCTTAGATGTTTAAGTTTTACATCATAATTTTTCCCTGTCTGACATTATCTGGGCCATGGTTCCAACGATGCTCTTGAGCTGGAACCGAATAAATGAGTCCGAACGACAAACAGCCACGGACCTATGGCAGCCCAGGGAAAGAACGTCCAAGAGCGCTGGTGTGGGCAGATGGCAAGGGGGATCCCCCAGCACACACGCGCTGGCGTCTCAGACCCGCCGTCGGAACAGCTCCGCGGCACGGCTCTTGCGGCAGGATGAGCAGCCGCACCTGCCCCGCACCTGCCCCGCACCTGCCCCGCACCGTCCCCTGCCCCGCCCGGCTCACCGCATGGTGTAGAGCAGGGTGCCGTCGTCCTCCAGCCGCAGCAGCTTGTTGGGCGTGGTCATGTTGTGCGCTATGGACTTCTTCCCGTTGTGGAAGAACGTGTCTGGGGTCCAGATCTTGCTGGCAAGGAGGTTGTTGAGAGGGAGGCGCTGCATGGGCCCCTTAAACCGGAGCCTTTCATCTTTCCAGCTTTGTCGGAAAAACACGTCTATGGTGTACTCCTGGTGCAAAGGAAGGCACGAGGCAGGTCAGAGCGCACGGGGCCGGGGCGGGGGCCCGCGGCGCGGAGGAAGCATTGTCTGCCCAGCCATGCCCAGGGACTTACCATTTCCGTGTCGGACACCGGGCCGAAGCTGGTGACGTAGATGTCGGTCCTCACCTGGGTGATGCGCTCTGAAACACAGACACAGGTCCCTCGGCTGCACCGACTCACCCTGCGCGTCTGTCACACGCTCGTGCCCGCAGTCTATTAACCAGTGCCACCCTCTGCAACCGGGGGCTTTTGCAGTGCATTTCGTAAACTTGGAGGACCTGACAATTGCCGGATGGAACCAAGCTGCTCCCCACTATACCATGAAATGAAATTCCCATCCTACAGAACACAGCTTGGCTCTCCTCCTCCTTCTGCCCCCTGGGGAGCAGTGCTGGGAATAGCTGGGCTGAGGCCTCGCTGTGGGGCCTTGGGGTTTTGCAAACACCTGAACTTCCATTTCCTCCTCTGTAAACTTGGAACAATGATGCCAGCCGGGCAGCTTAGAGCCATGCCGTCGCCACAGGGAAGGGCTTTAAAAAGGGTCAGACAATTCAGGATGAGGGGAGCTGAATTTCCAATCCAAGCTGGAGGTCCTGGGTGGTCTCTGGGAAAGCATGATGAGAATGTGCCCAGTGTGCCCTGAACAGGAAGGAAGACCCACTTCTCCTTATGCAGCATTTTGAATCATTATTATAGAAAGCCCTATCGTGGGAGACTATGATTTCAAACAACATTATTGCAAATAGGTAAAGTGATAAAAGTGGTTAATAATATTTGGGGGAAAAACTGTGTGGTTCCCTGGGCACTACCAGGGCCCTGTAAGTCTCCGAAGTCATGAGTATGAAGCAATTCAAAGTGCATCCCAGCCCACACCAAGTAACTTCCAGCTGCACTGTGGGCCTGCCTCTCCAGCAGCTCACGGTGTGATGATCGTCCGTCTGCATGGAGTGCATCTGTGCGTGGGCAGGTGTCTATGTGATGCTGTGTGTTGTATGGTGCAGTGTGCCTGTCTCCTCATTGAGATGCCAGCCCCAGCAGGGTGGCCTGGGAGGCTCTCCGTGGTCTCCTCCCACTCCGCAGGACTGGAAGGCAGGGAGGATGACAGAATACCACAAGCACTGACGGCAGCTTAGGGCTCCTCGAGATGCTCTGACCCTTCTGAGTGTGTTCAAGGGACTGGATCGCTGGGCACAGAGGCCTAGGAACATAATTCAGAGGGCAGAGTAAGAGACTGTCAAGGAGCCTGTGCCCAAAAGGCAGAGAGTGGCCACTCATGCTTTAAGTGGATCTCCCTATTAAAAATGCAAATACTAGGCAGGGCATGGTGGCTCATGCCTGTAATCCCAGCACTTTGGGAGGCCGAGGCAGGGTGGATCGCCTGCGGTCTGGAGTTTGAGACCAGCCTAGCCAACATGGTGAAACCCCGTCTCTACTAAAAGTACTAAAATTAGCCGGGCCTGGTGGTGCACGCCTTTTACTCCAGAGGCTGAGGCAGGAGAATCACTTAAACCTCGGAGGTGGAGGCTGCAGTGAGCTGAGATCATGCCATTGCACTCCAGCCTGGGCAAGAAGAGTGAAACTCCATTCCCCCCAAAAAAAAAAAAAAAAAAAAAATGCAAATACTAGAGAACTAAATTTTTTCCTCCAAGAATGTATTCACTGGAAAGTATCTACCTCACCTCACCCAACAAGTTCAGACTCCACATCTAAACTGGAAACTGCACACAATGCTTAGCACAGCAGTGAAGCTGTGCCAGGTGTGCCCCACTGAGAGCAATCCACATCAGTTCATTTTTATTGAATTCCGTAAAGTCAAAGTAGATACTAAGACTGTGGCCACAGTGAGGCATTAAATGTATAACCCATAAAGCTATAAAGGATGACTGCATTCCACAGTGGATTTCTGAAAAGGACTCGCATAGATACAAGAGTATGAGGTTGATTTTATATCATTTCTTAACATAGGGTAATCTCAGCGTTAGTAACACCTAAAAGCCAGTTCCTCCTTAAATTAACCAGACTAGACATTAAGATTATCTGGGAAGAGGGGATTTTGCAAAGATGCTTGGGGGGGACCACTTCCCCCAGGTTCTTGCGTCTAGAAAATAACAAAGGATGCATGATCCTTGGCAAGAGTGGAACAGCCATCAAACCAAAATCCTGGCAGGGAAGCTCTTTCAGGAATTGTTTGAATCAGCGCAAACACAAGCTTGAGATGAGGTGTAAGCCCCTCCTAGATCCTTGCCGGGCTCAGCCGAGGAGAGCACACTCACCTCCCAGCCCAGGCCGAAGTCTGTTGTCATAGCCATCCAAGAGCCCATCCAAGATCCTGGTAAATATCGTGATGTTGTCATTGGTCTCATCTTTCACTGAACTGGTTGGCATCTGTGAAAAGCTTTTCAAAAGAGAAACAATAGAAAGCATTAAGACATATTATTTCTTACAAATTCTTCTCAAGATACAGAAACCAGGGAGGCACGTGGAGGCTTGTCTCCTGAGACAAGGATCTGAGAACACAGCTCCCACACTGCCCCAGGGACTATTTGGCCTCGATACACCTCCGTTCTCCAACATCCAGGGATACTCTGCTTGGGGCTAGTTATCCAACCACCTAACCTGAGGCTCAAAGTCTATCGTTCTGTGATTCTGAGGAGTTGGTTTATGTCAATATTTTAGCCGTTTTAAACAACCAATTAGCGATTAGCCACGGTGCATGGACTGGCAGAGCCTAATCCACTCACAGGGGATTTCAGAAGTTTGGTTTAAACACAAAAACCGAGTTCTAGTATTGCTAGAGTCACCTGCAACTGGGCGCTGGGGCGTGGTGGCGACGCTGGGCCCAAACCTCGCTGCATCCTTAGTTGGACCGGGAGCATCTGTGCTGTGAATAATATGCCAGGACTGGGGAGCGAGTGCCAGACATGACAGAGTCTGTGTCATCTCTGGGGTCCTGCCCCTTCCGTGGGCCAGCTCCCAGCACATTCTGTGGGACCCAGCGTCACCATAAACCCTCGAGAAGAGTGGGCTGAGCCTCAGGGAAGACACAAGAACATTTTTTGTTTGTTCAATTAAGTTATCCAGATTCCAAAAGCTTATGTAGTATGAACAGAACAAAACTAGAAACTGCCTTAGCAGATCTAGACAAACTGAGGATGGTATCTGGGGGGACAGAGAGACCACAAGCCCAGAAGACAGCCCCGCAGCTGAAGAGCATGGATCCCACCTCAGGTTTCCACAGCTGCTTTCAGATGTGCAAATAGCAACCGGTTTTGAATTACTGAGCACTTGACTGCAAATTTGGCTTCAAGGGGCCTTACCAAACTGAAAGCCAGCTGTGGTTCCCAAGAAGTGAGCGCCCTGGGCACTTGGGAGAAGAACATGTGATTCCTGGTAGTTCCCTGAAGTGCCTGGCTGTGGGGCCCTAGCTCTGCTTAAGGCGCTTTCTCTCCCATGAAAGGGCTGAAATCAGGGCTGACAGCCACCAGCCGTGGAGAGATGCTGAGGTCAGAATCCATGCCGGTCTGCTCCACCCTGTTCTTAAAAGTCAGTCATTTTCATTGATTGTATCTAAACAGATCAATTCTCTGCTGGCCCTAAAGCTATTCCCTTTTGAATAGAATAAGAGAATAAAGAATAAAAGAATAAAGTTCTTTTGATCTAATTTTCACATCACCATAAAAATGCATATAGTTGAAGCTCTAACAAGCTAAAATTCATTCCTGTTAGTATGGAGCCCATAGACGTATACTTTTTTAACTCTGTGATTTCATATTTAAAAACACTAAATTCCCCTCTCTCTAACATCCATGGTTAGCTGCACACTTCGGAAAGACAAAGCACTAAGCCTAGCATAGCTCCTTCCAGTGAACAGCTTTCTTCTTCAGGGTTTTATGGGAGGAAGAAAGAAGGTTATATTTTGTACCTACCCAGTTGTGTAACTATTGGTCAAACCAGATCTGGCCTCATGATGGACTTCATAATTATTGTCGAGTTTGCAACTCAATTTTAGGCCATGTCCAGGTGCTCAATTTTTGGAAGGTGCTTGTTGTCTCTTTATCGTACCAATTGAGGTAGTAGTAGAAAAAGCAAATCTTAATGTTGAAATTAAAGTTTTCTAAGCTACTCCATTCTCATCCTAAATTGTGTTAGATGGTAACAGCCCTGGCTGTCCAGAGACAAGGGCTTGACTTCATGACTGACCATTCGGAGGCTGTGCAGCTACCGTGATGTCTCTGTGAACATTGTTTTCCGTGGCTCTCTCCAGAAGCGGAGATAAAGACACACTGCTCTGCCAGTTTTTTAGGGAAATACCATCCCACCAGGCTCTGAATCCCACTCACAAATACCCTAATCAGTTCCCACGGTGATGGAACAGAATGCTATGCTTAAGAATTTCAAAGCTCAGATTCCACTTCTTGATCAAAATTATTTTCATTCATTTCAGTATATCTACACACACCTGTACATAATTACACTTTTCTTGGAGGAATTTCAGTGTCTGCCCTTTCCTGTCATAACTGCCTTTTGCATTTACCTGTAGACCTATCTTTGTATGACAGGGGCCATGGCAGGGGATTGGCAGTGTTGTCCTTGCTGTATTAACTGAAGATAGCTGCTGGGAGGGAAGAAACAGATTTTTAAAAAGCTCTGATGATGCCTGTCAGGGTAGGAGCTGAGGGTTTTGTTTGTTTGTTTTTTGTTTTTTCATGAACTGGAGGCCCTCCTCTGTCCACAGACCATCCTCAAAAACGCTTCATCTGCAGTGCGTGGTTATGAAATACTCCACTTTCACAGCCATGGAGAGAAAGGCCCTTGCTGTATCATAGAAGGCAAATGCTGTGTTTTCTCAGCCCCTGGTGTGAAAGTGCCTTCATACAGGAGACCTTCACAGATGCCTGGGGAAATGGCTAGGGCCTCTATCAAGCTACATGATCTTTAAGAACTGCTGCTAAGCTAAGGAGGAACTTCAGCTGGCCTTGTTCCATTTTGGCTCATTGAAAGCACTGGAAAAACAACACAGAAATCCAGGGCTATGGCCTTTGGTGAGCAATAATGTGCAGCCTGTGACGGATGAGTCCTACAGGTGGAAACCAAGATGTCTTCAGCCCATGAAGCGCTCACTCCGTTTAGGGTCAGCAGGCAGCCTGGACTCACCGACACTCCACTTCTGTGCAGCGTGTGACGATGAGTCCTACAGGTGGAAACCAAGATGTCCTCGGCCCATGAAGCACTCACTCCATTTAGGGTCAGCAGGCAGCCTGGACTTGCCAACACTCCACTTCTGCTTTGCTTAACTGCACTGAGTATAGCCCAGGAGCTCTGCTCATTCTGAGGTTGACCAGAGTCCACGAGTGCTTCAAGGACAAGTAAAGGCTCTGCTCTTTGGGGAAGTGAATTTTTGTGAGCTGAGATCATATCCATATTACTAACAACAGTCTGAGACATAATAGAAATACTTGAAAATTTGGTGACTTACCCTTCAATTTTAGTCTGGGTTAATTCACTAGGTTCTCTTAAAATAGGAATTAGTTCCTTATATTGAATGCATATTCTCTACAAAACATGTCCCACTTATGCCATATTCTCAGTTCCAACATTTTCCTTACTTGGTACTTGAAAGAGTACAAGTTGTGGCGTCACTTCTGGAGAGGAAAAACTCTTTTCGGTATTGTCATTCCACCACTGGTGCTAGTGAAGGCAGTGTGTGATGTGCTTCTTTGTGATGTAATCTTCCTTATACGGATGACCACTTCTGACTTACGTAGAGTGAGTTCGATAATGGCAACTGCAGACGTATTTTGACTGGAAATTACTTTGGACGTTGAACTGGGTTTGTTTGTTTTAAGCTGCAGCTTATCCGTCTTCTTAAATGTTGTTCTTCCCCAGTATTTAATGACTTCTAAAAAAATGTCTCTTCCGTTTACTTGTCCGTTCCTTTCAGGTCATTAAATGAGTACCTCTAAATGGCAACACTGTGTGATGTTTTCCTCAAATGCCCATTACCCATCACTTAAGCACCATATTAGAAAAACAACAGCAATGTAACAGAAAAACAAAACCAAGATGCACACTGGCTGGACAGTGAGGGTCAATCCTAGGGTTCCAAATAACAGCTTTCCCCTCTTAAGGTAGAAAACATGGACAGACGCCACACTGTTTTATGAGGCTCTGAGTCTGTGCCATGGAACACCATGCTAGAACTCTCTGATATTCCTGCCAAATCCTAAAATGCCCCAGTTCTCCCTGCAGCTCCCAAAATCCTGCTGAAATGCGTGCCTCACTCTTCATGGAGCCTGCAGCTCCCAAAATCCTGCTGAAGTGCACGCCTCACTCTTCATGGAGGTTCTGCATTCTTGCCCTTGGCACTGCTGCCCGACTTAGAATCCTGCTGCCCACAAGGTAAAACCCAAGTCCTCTGGTCCCACAGGCCAGAGCCACCTCTCCCACCCTGCCCTCCTTCCTCGACTCAGCCCCATCCCTCCTTCCAGACACACTGGGGGTCCTGCATAGGTGATGACACAGTGCTGCTCCATCACAGTCCTTACACACGTTCTCCCCATTCTCTCGCCATGGCCATCAGCAAGCACATCTGCTCTAATATCACCACTCTTTACAAGAGCCTTTCATTCACCCCATATTCCCTTCCAGTCACTGCTCCATTCTCTGCCCGTCTTCTCATGAAAACTCACTGGGAGGTTTGTCTGTATCAGCAAACCCCGCTGCCTCCCCTCCCTTCTCTTGCAATCACTCTGCCAGGCCTTCACCGCCTGCATCCCAAGGAAGCTTCTCTTCGGGAGGCCAGGAATGAACTCCACATGGCCAAATCGGAAGAGCAAGTCTTGGTCCTCAGCTTAGTTGACCTGTGGGCAACATTCCTACAACCCCTTTCCACTTGACCTCAGGGCACAGCTCTGTCTTTCTCTTTACTTGCCTCTTCCCCTCAGTCTTGCTGCCGCCCTTACCTTCCTGACCTCAGAACACAAGCATGCTCCATGGCACAATCCAGACACCCTTTCCTTTCCGTCTGTACTTAACCTCTGACTGTCTCATCCAATCCAGTGGCTTAAATACTTTCCAATGCATGGAAACACCTCAGGTCCACACCTCCAGCCCAGTCCCTCTCTGTCCTCCAGACCTCTACATCCACTGGGAGATCTAGCAGTGTCTCCAGGGGCTTCCCACACCACCACTGCACCTGTGACCTTCTGTACCCAAACCTCTTCCCCACTGCCCTCTCCAGCTCAATCATAGGCAGGTGAACCTGTCAGGTTTTCTAGTAAAATACCTCGGGGTCATCCCTGACTTCTCTCTTTCCTTCATGGAATTTCTCATTAATTCCTCTGAAATTTCTCATTAATTAAAATGAGCATCTTATGCCTACAATAACCCATCAACTAATGCTGCTGGCCAAAACAGCCACTCCCCTGGGCCCCTGCAATCACCTCTTCACTGTTCCCACTGTGTCTTGGGTTAACCCCCTCTCACCTCACTCCAGATTCCATTCTATTCTTTCACTGCACTCAGAGTGAGTTTCAACGTTTAAGTCTCATTATTGTCACATCTAAATTGGATCATGTTTCAAACCTACTCAAAACCACTCAGTGGCCCTCTCTGCCCTTCCAGATAAAAGTCAACTGTCCTTCCTGATGTTCCCCTGTATGGCTTACTTTTGGAATGTGATCCTGACCCCAGCCCTTCCTCCATGATGATGCTCTCTCCCCATCTCTTGCTTCCTCATGCCTGCCCCTCTGCTGTTCCTAACACATCAAGCATGCACCTGCCACACAGCCCGGGATTCACCCGCTATTCCTCCTGCCAGTTCAGGTTTCTCTGCCAACAGCTTTGCTCACATCCTCACCTCCCTCAGATCTCTGCTCAAGCATCTCTTTCCAGCACATGCACTGTCTCTTACTCTGAATCACTCTTCATAGCAATCACCATAACCTACTGACACTTATTCTGTGCACACCAGAGTGCACCCTCCTGGAAGGCAGGTCCCACTCTGCCCCTGCTGTGCTCTGTGCATCTCAGCACCTGGAACAGTGCCTGGTGCATGGTGAGGGCACAATCCACATTGGTGTAGCTGAAGGGCAATGTCCCCCAGGATGCCCCTGTGAGGGAGACATTGCAGATGTGGGCAAGGCAAGGACCTTGCTGTGCTCAGGCTGAGGCCAGGCGCCATCTCACACTCTGGGTCCAGTAAACCCCAGGAGTCTCCTGGTCACAGTACCCAGAATGGCTTGGTGCACTTAGCACACCTTCCCCTGACACGGACCTGGGCTTGCATAAGCATTTGGCATAGGTTGGCAATGGATCCTTTATACCAGCCTTGTGATCCTGGACCCATGATTAATCCCACATTGAGATTAGAAACTGAGCTGCAGGCAGGAGAAGTAACTCTTCTGACATCACACAGAGAGCATGTGGACAGAGGGAAGCCGGGCAGCTAGACTGCCCTCTGTCAAAATGACACTTAATGCCATTCTAAATATTCACCATTGGTCCTGAAATGGGAACGAAACTGACAGTACAGTGATGGCCCAATTGTTCTTATTAAAACTGAAAATTAACTGGTTCTGTGCTTCATTCATTTTTAGACTGGCCTTTGATTTTAAAATAAGTTGTTAAATAAATACAAATAAAATGGAGTTTTCAATGAACCGCTGAAGGCTGTTTCACTGCAGGTCTTACTCTCACTAGCAAATGATCTTTCTCTACAGCATTCCAGTTCACAGTCTATATTCCGTGGTGGAGTTTATTCGGGCTGCAGTAGACAATGTTTTCATAGTGGTAAACATATGAGTTCTAGATTAGGATATTCTTTGGTTTCTCATATATAGTCCTCCCCTCATTCCTTCCCATTTCAGGGCACTATAATGAAAATTAGGACATTCTGGAGCAGGACCTGCAGTGGAGCATGCTAGCCCAGCCTGCATTCTTAGGGAGCCCTTGCTTTTACCACTTTCAGAAGGTGAAACTTGGACACACTTCTCTAAGTTCTAATGCCTGAGCTCTTTTCACCTGAAAATCAAGAATTATGTGTAAATTAAATGGTGCATTTTTTTAAAAAAAATGCATTCTGAATATTAAGGAGATACACTCATATACATGGTGATAATTATCGTTGCTACCACCAGACTTCTCTGATTTTTTTTTATTTTTGCTTCTAGTACTTTCCTCTGAAATTTCTCATTAATTAAAATGAGCATCTTATGCAATTTGAACCTTTGTAAAAACCCAAAAGCCCACAAGCTCCTTCTCCCCTTGAAGGGAGCCGGTGACTCACTCCCGAGCTGACTGCCAGACGGTCTTGGCGGAGAGCTGCGCTGGCCGACTCTCCTGCCTGCTGAACACGCGGAAAGTTTCCTTTATAAAGCAGATAACTGGGAATTATTTTCTTTGGGTACCTTTAAAAAAATGTTGGACATTCCCCTAGAACCCTGTTTTAACCACCTACTTTTTTTGCCACATGCAAGAACTGTCTTTTGGCTTTCTGAGGGTCGCTGAAGTCTGTAGGCGCACCACCACTGGTGTTCCCGCTACCTGCTTCAGTGGGCTTTCTGAGTGCCTTTAGAATTGTTACCATGACTGTGTGTCCCGGGCCTCATGAACCCGCAGCTATGGTGCAGGAAGAATTTGTCATCTGAGGATTCACAAGGGAGAACTTTCCATTTAAAAAGATATCGTGAGTACCTGCATGATTCAGAGAGAATGTACTTTCTGCTCTACTTAAAAGAAGGGAACTGGCCTTGAGTGCGCGTATGGAATGGCTCTCTTCACAGAACCAAAGGTCCACACTGGCACACTTGTGTAGACAGATAAAGAAGACTCTATCTGTTCATGTTCAAAAGCCACTTCTGCAAGAACCTACACTTTTAATTGCTGCTTATAAAATATTGTTTTCCAAAGTCTATTTGAATTGCAGCTCCCACATAATAAAATTGTTCAGCAGATTTGTTATCAATCAGTAAACCTCCAAAATATATTTAAGACAATAAAATCAATGGACTCAGACTTTATTATTAAGCTGATAATCCTCAATTTTATCTCACAATTGTCACTGGTCTATCAGGTCTGATAAAGTATGATTTTCTTAATGATGATAAATTAATTCCAGTTTAAATTTAATAGTATGTATTTTGACATTATATTGGTGCCAATATTGTTTCTGTACTGGTTTTTCTATACTATGTACTTTTGTATACTGGTCTTACTAAAATAAATAGAATGCCTCAAATAATCCCAGGTCGTCCAAAGTACCTTAGCACAGGGCTGAGTGTCCAAAAAGGGCCTTATTGTATTGTATGCTAGACTCGGGCTCTGTTCTATAAGTTAAAACTAACAGAAGAATTAGAAAGACTACTGAAAATGAGCTGCTGGTGACTCCGATCAAATTTAGAATGTGACCAAGAGAAGGAGAAGAACTCTTACTCATGTATTTTCAAAGCGATTTCACATCAGTTATCCCATATAATCACCAAGTGCATTGCACTTATCACATCTGTAAGTTTTCCAACTGCCAGTGCCACACACATTTCACAAACTCTGCATCTCGACTTGGTCCACGCACATAGCCCTGCACCTTTTCTTCTTCCTCCTTCTCCCCTGCCTGATTCTCCTCACCCCGTGCCAGCTCTCTGGTCTCTCAGGAGTGAGCACTTCTCTTGTCCTAGAATCAGGTTCAAATTAAACCCTGTGATGCTGCTTCTTTCCCCTTTCTTCTGAACCCAATCACATAAACTCTTTCTTTGGAGGGAAAAGAAACAGAGCTGACCCAGACTCCTTTTCCCCCTAATCCCCAAGTACTGAAAACTCTCTCCACTCTGAAGCAGGGACTACATTTTAGAATTATATCCCCTCTTGTCTAGACTGGTTTGATCCAGAGCTACCCTGCAAACTGTGTGCATTCAAGTCAGGGAGCCCAAGAAGTAGCAGGGGGCACAGTCACACGGGAAGCTCCGAGTAAGGACTCCCGACTTCCGAGGTCAGGCGTTCATCCTCCCTCCTTCCCAGCCAGAAGACGGGCTAACGGTGCTCAGCTCATACACTGGCTCCCAGGAGTCATCCAAAACCAAAACACGAAACGTAAAGACAGGTGTTCCACGTTGTGGTAGCTATTCTTTCAAGATTTAAAGTTAACTCAATATTAGGAAACTTCAATTGGGATTTGACACAATTATTCTTAAGTCCATTTAGATAATACACAAGTGAGAGGAGCCTCCTATAGGAAGAGAAATAAATAGGGGCTTGATGTATTTTATGATGTCTTTTGTGGCTGTTGAAAAACATGCCCTGCTGGCCAGAATGTGTGAACCTGGCTTCCCGCTTTGCTAGAAACCCCACTTCTTCAAAAGCAATTGGGCGCGCAGGGTCAAGAGTGAAAAGTGCTCAAAGAACCTGATGTAAAATTCCTCTTACAAAAATATCTTCTAATATAAATAATCCCAAATACCTAAGAAAACTTGTAAGCCAAATACGTCCACTACAGGAAAATTTGTAACAGCAAAATCATTCACTACGTAAACATCCCCAATTAGGGAAGAGGCTAGCACAAGACACTCTTGCCCTGTCAAATATGCAGCCATTTAAACTAGGACATTTAAAGAAATTGTGAAAATGGACTGGACATGAAAAAAGCACAGTGCCAAACTGCACAGCCTGACCCCACTGTACAAAAACATGCGCAGAAGCAAGGGGAAGTCAGTGCACCAAATGGGAGGCATGGTTGTCTCTGGGTGGCGGAATTAAAGAGATTCCTTTTATTATTGTTTTCTGTATCTCATGTGTTTGCTGCAGTTAGTAGGTGCTGTTTTATGATAGACTACTGGCCATATACCTAAAAGATTAAAAGCTGCTCCAACAGTTAATTTTCTGGAAAATTTGAGGAGTATTCTACCACTTACTCAGTGTTAGCTTTCAGAGACTAAGATACCCCTATATTTTGAAGATGACCTCAGAAAGCTACAGAACTAAAGAAGAAAACATAACTGCTTCTTGGGGCTAAAGTCCTTATATATATTACTTCCTATTTCAGACCTGCATCTACCAGGGAGTGAAACCATTTCATGCTTATTCAATGAAAATTCGTAATACATTTGGCCAAGATTTTGTTTGTTTGTTTTGTTTTGTTTTGTTTTTGAGACAAAGTCTTGCTATGTCGCCCAGGCTGGAGTGCAGTGGCATAATCTTGGCTCACAGCAAGCTCCACCTCCTGGGTTCAAGCGATTCTCCTGCCTCAGCCTCCTGAGTGCCTGGGATTACAGGCATGTGCCACCATGCCTGGTTATTTTTTGTATTTTTAGTAGAGATGGGGTTTCACCATGTTAGCCAGGCTGATCTCGATTCGCCCCTCACTTGGCCTCCCAAAGTGCTGGGATTACAAGCATGAGCCACCGCGCCTGGACTAGCCAAGACCTTTTAAAGAAAATACATGAAAATATAAAAAATATAAGAAAATATAAATTTCCAATCCTGACATACTCTTCACCTCCAAAATGCTACCAAATATATGTGGTATATCAAACAAAGTACCTAATGCATTGGCTGACAAATTTGAATGTTCTGTGTGATTTCACTTATGTACAGACATTTCATTCAGAAGAACATTGTGAACATGCTAGTTTACAGGCTGTGACAGCTGCAGAGAACTTGTAAAGGAAAACCTTCATTTAACAGATTTAAAAAATCCCAAGGCATAGGAAGGGAGGCGTCCACTCAAGATAAGCAAGGCAATATTCACAGCCCATGCTTTTTCCCAAGGGAATACTTAGAATGGCTCAAAGCACTGAGACATGCCACACACCTGTTCCCGTCAGTGGGGTTAGAGTGCACACACTGCCTGGCTTCTGTTGGTGAGGGACAGGCATCTTCCTTAGCTCAGCTCTGCTGGACAAAGTCTCAGCTAATGGCTCAGGCTTGCACCCGGGTGGACCTGGACTACAGTCCCAGTGCTGTCTTCTACCAGCCACTGCACCTGAGCAAGGCCCCCACATCCATCCCTTCCTCTGCACAGAAGAGTCAGAAGAGCAGAAAATGTACAGAGGACAGACAAAAAACATCGTGGCCCTGGGGATGTCCTCTTTCTCCCCTGGATGGAAAGGCTGTCTACAGGCTGTTGCCAAGCCACTGTATATTCCCCATCTGTGATGATTTACATAAATGTGGATAGGCTGTGAAACCTCTGGACCCCATTTTTGCAGCACTAATGCGTGGCAACTTTCATCCTGACATTTAATTTCTTAATTCTACGCCATCAACTTCAAGTTACAATCCTTTTGATTAACCAGAACAATTCTGGGGCACAGGTCAGAACAGGAACAGCAGCCTCCTAAGAACATTCATCCACCGTGTCGGTTATCACTAGTTTCATGAAAAAAAAGAGATTAGAGTTGGTATACAGATACTAAAGGCTAAAATGAAAGAGGAGTTACTGGAAATGATAGTGCCAGAACCTCAGGGATGTCTTTCAGATCTTTGGGCACCTGTGGTTTACAGTGTCTGCACCTGCATTCAGATGGTCACAGTTCTAGGGCCTTGGCTCAGGCCAGGACCACTGTGAGTCCTTTTCAATGTCAAGTAGCATGGGCCTAGCTTTCAAGGCAACTTCGATTGCATAATGGAACTGCGGAGGGCAACTGAAATATGGGCACTGCCTTGTCTAACAAGCAGTGACTATCCTTCATGCACGTGAACTCCTGAATCTTGTTTTAACCTGAGTAGGAAGAATCACAGCTGACTCGGATCTCATCTTCAGCCTCCATTTCTGAAAACATAATCTGCCTTTTTTTCTCTGACTCACTTCAGAGACCCCACGCGAGGAGCAGCCTTGCTCAGGAAGAGAGCGTGGGTCAGGGCAAGGACTCCATTTATTTACAAGTGAAGGGCTTGGGGCTGCAATGGTGGCAGGCGAGGGCTTGCTCAATGGATGTGCTGCTCCTGTAACATGTCTGAAAGGCACCAGTGTCCCTAACATCATAAAATAAAAGCACAGATGGTAACTTACCCAAAGTGACTGGATAAGTTCATGGAAATACAAAAGAGAAGGAGGTTTTTGATCATGATAAAACCAGAGAACATTCCATTGTCCATTCCCAATAAGAATAGTAGTTGAAGCAGGTGAATATGGGGGAATAACTCTTCCCTTCTCCAGCTTGATCTTGAAGCTGAAAAGCACACAAAGCGGGGAAGCACGTGAACATCAATGCTGTTGTGTCACAGTTCCTGGAATGAAATCACACTGCTATCACAACAATTTGCAAAGAAAGGAGCCGGCTGTCCTTCCCCAGGACAGCTGCACACCAGGTATTTTCTACCACCCTCACTGGGCAGTAAGTTGGAACATAAAAATAAGTAACAAAAGGCTTATTTTTGCTTCTAGTCAGGGTGCAGAATCATCCTAATTTATTGTTTTCCACTCAATAGTCTGTTTTGTCTTTCAGTATGTTATCAAATAAACCATCAGTCCAATTATTAAAATAACTGCTTTAGTTATCCGAGCGACTGTATTTTGTATCCGTCAAATCCACAAGTGCAATAATTTTACCTTTCTGAAATATCTGCCACGCGTTCAAAGCCAGCAAGCTACTCCTCTCTCTGCAAGGCACTGAGAAAGTATGTGGAAAGAAGTGGGGAAAAGCACATTTAAGAAACAGGTTTTCTGCAGGATCACAATACTGTAACAACTGCCTATAAAAGAGTGTGGCTACTTTCCCGGCATTCGGTCCCCGTGACTACATAACTTAACCACTGCATCTGTGGAAGTCTCTCCGCTCAGTGCTGGACCCTAATTAATGCATTTGAGATCCAGGCAGACATTGTCCCTGGGCTCAATGACCAAGCTTCGCGAAAACGCGCATTTCTCAGTCTGCGCATAACGCAAATAGGTGCTCATGGCATCCGAACAGAATGCTTCGAAAAGAAGCATTTTCCCAACAAGCTCCCCCCCACCCCCAACCCCCACAAACTCCGGAATTGGGAGACACAACAGGTACTTCCACCTCGGAAGCGAAGGCCTTCTGAGACTCCTGCCAAGAAGGGCAGGGTGCCATGCGGTGGTCGCCTGGGCGCGTCCTGGGGCTCGTCGCGGGGCTCGGGCCAGAGCCAGGCGGC
>NW_012115278.1:2581678-2601944 GCF_000951035.1 Colobus angolensis palliatus | reverse complement strand
CGCCCCCGGCGCACTCGCGCCCGCTCTCACCTCGCCCGAGCGCCACATGTCGTCTCCGGGCTGGAGCATCGGCCCTCTGCAGAGACGCTCCGGTAGAGGCCGCCAGACTCTCGCAAACGCGCCCTCGGCCGGGCGCGGCGGAGGGGGAGGGCGCAGGGCCCGCGGCTCGGCCTGCGAGGGGAGAGGCCCTGCTCTGCTGAAGTTTCTTCAGGGCCCTCAACAGTATCTTCAGCGCCTCGAGTAGCCACCACCGCTCCCTTGTACAGCAGGGATGGGAGGGCGGTGTCCGCAGTCGGGTGACAGAGGTCGGGCCTTCGAGAGCTTTGTTCCCTAGAGTCGGCCCCAGCGCCTCCCTGCCCAGGCCTGGGCCCTTCCCGGGTGCTCCATGACACCCCTGTACATGCGCATCTCTTAGGCGCTTCTGAAGGAAACTGGCCTGTGGACATTCTTTTCATCTCACTCATAGACAGGTACGCTTTGCTAAGGGAGGGACAGCCAGGGTCACACTGGACTCGATTAGAATGAAATCCTCACCTAATGCAGTGTTTAATCTGGGGGCTTTCTGAAGTTCCGTTTCTTGACAACAAGCCGCCGTGGCAACGGGAAAGGGCCGGGAGCCCTGGGGGCTGCAGGTGGGAGAGCGCGTCTGGGGTGACGGGGCGGCATCTTCCCAGCAGGGCTTCCGAGCCACATCGGGTCACTGCCTCATTAGCCACGCACATGGGGTCTTACTGTGGTCATTCCGTCGGTGTGTCGTCCGTCCTAGGGGTGCAGTTCCTGGGAGGTGAGGGTGGCATTAATAACAGCTGCGCGGCAGCAGGGCCCCTTCCAACGCCACATGCAAGAGCGCATCGTCTGGGGGGTGCGGGGTCTTGCTTCCTCAGGAGGTGGGGGACTCTCGACTGCAACACCCAGTGGAAAACGTTCAAGACTTAAAGGAAAGCCGCTGAGAACGTGACGGGGAGGTTTGCTTGCACCATTCTCCCATTCCTTTTGTGAAACTGCATTGTTCATGGTCTCTTTTAACAGAATAATGGTAAGTAAAGGCAAATTCTTAACTCCCCTCCGGGAAAGATCTTTGACCTTCCAGTGTAGGAAGCCTTTCATTTTTCCAATGATCTCTAACACAGTGTATTCCAAATCTAAGTTACCTGCTAATACTTCTGCACATTCCAGAAACTCTGAAATTTTCTGAAAAAAAGAACTTGTAAATCTATTCCAGGAACAGGACATACATATACATAAATGTGCAAATATACAGGAAGTGTTTCTCTGACTATACATTTAGCCACACTATTAAATAACTGTTTCCAGTGGTTCTTCAGGAAATATGAATGAAATAAGATGCTAATTTGAATTTTCTAATGCTAAAATGGACCATTGAATGCATACATTTCTTCGTTTCCTAATTTCTCAAAAGATGTGCCACTAGGGTGAAATTCCTTGGCAGACATTAAATCTTAAAAAGTTAACAACATGGTTTTATGATCAGCCTAATATAATTTTCACCTGTTAGGTGTTGGAATTCTAATACCTACTACCAGCGACAGCTGCTCTTCTCTCAGGATTAAACAGCGTAATGCAAATCAAAGAGTTGGAAGAATTGGTAAATTTAAAACTTCACAGTTTGTCACACAAAGTCGTTCAGTGTGAGTTTGCAAAAATAAATGTATATAAACAAGGGATGACTTTTGTATTAGTAAGGGTTATAGACATTAATTCTTAACAATAAAAAAAGTCAGCTGTAAGTAAATATGTTCTTTTGATGGATTATGTTTAAAACTTCCATTTTTGGGGGACACTTTCTATCAGCTTTATGTCCACACAACACATATTATTGAATATATAAAAATCATCTTAAGCTAGAGTCATTCTTTAACGTTGTATTTCAGCATGTTGCCTACATTCTTTTCTCTTCCCTGTAATGAAATGGTATGCCTCTCTCTCTCCTCCTAGTGTTTATGTAACATAACATAGCCTCACTTCAGATGGACTGCCCTGAGGGGACAGTGAAATCGTAAGGCCTATCAGAACCTTATAGAAACTCACATTGCTAGAGGAGTACTTACTACCATTTCAATGATTTTTGTTTTACTATAGAATTCTGTATTTGTGCTGAGAAATAATGGGCTATCCGTTGAATTCCCATTTGTTCCATTAGCATTTTCTCTTTATTGAATGAAATTAAGCAATGTCGTGATGGTTGTGGAAGACAGTAGAGGGCACCCTAGTTCCACACAACCTCAGTCTTGGCCCAGTCTTGGTAAGAATTTCCTTTCCAGCGTGACAGCCTAAAATAGCTGCAGATGAGGAAGCTGGGCCAGGAGTAGAACATGTGTTCACAGAGCACCCGCCCTGTACCCCAGTCAGGGGCAGGAATTGAGACAGTGGCTGTGTTTGCGTGGGTGGGTGTGGTAGGTGTGGCTGAGACATGAACACAGTGCCATCGTATAAGCGAGATCATGTGCTATTTGTCTTTCTGTGCTTGGCTTATTTCACCAAGCACGTTCTCCAGGTTCATCCATGTGGTCAAAAATGGCAGGATTTCCTTCTTTGTTAGGACTAAATAATATTCTGCCATATATGTATGTATATACATATATGTGTGTGTGTATGCGTGTGTGTGTGTGTGTGTGTGTGTGTGTATATATATATGTCACAGTTTCTTTATTCATTTATCCATTGGCAGACATTTAGATTGTTCCATTATTTGGCTATAATAAAAAATGCCAAAATGAACATGACAGTTCAGATACTTGTTTCAGATATTGATTTTGTTTCCTTTGACTATATTCCCAGAAAGGGGATTACTGGGTGTATAGTGGTTGCCAGGGGCTGGGAGAAGGAGAGATGGGGAGATGTTGGTCAAAGGATACAAAATTTCAGTTATGCAAGATGAGTAAGTTCTGGAGATCTACTGTACAACACTGTGACTATAGCTAACAACACTGCCATGTATACTTGACACTTGCTAAGAGGGTAGATCTCATGTGTTCTCATCACACACACAAAAGAGGGCAGCTCTGCCAGGTGATGGAAATGTGAGTGAGTGTGATTGTGATGGTGACGTATACGTAGATCAGTCATCAAGCTGAACACCTCAGAAACCAGGTTTTACATCCATGAATGGATGAATGAACAGATCTACATTTCTGGATTTAAAAAAATGAAAAGAGAAGACACCCCACAGCTTTAGCAACACTGGGCATCCATTCCCACCCTCCTGCATCACCTCCGTTCTACTGACACCTGACATGGGTCCTTAGAAGAACATGGTCTATTCTTTTTCACACTTTGCCTCCTTTGTGTAACTAGGAAAATAGAGGCAAATGGGGCTTTTAAAAAGATACTAAATTTTTTTCTAATTTCATTGTATCTATTTTATCTTCATTAGTGTTTTATTTATATCCCTATTTTGCCATTATTTCATTTTATTTTGTGATGGCTCTAGGGTTTACAGCAGGCATCTATAACTTATCATAACCTATCTTTTTCTTTTTTCTTTTTTTGAGACAGAGTCTTGCTCTCTTGCCCAGATTGGAATGCAGTGGTGAAATCTCAGCTCACTGCAGCCTCGAACTCCTGGGTTCAAGTGATCCTCCCACCTTAACCTCTCAACTAGTTGGATCTATGGGCATGCACCACCACATCCAGCTAATTGTTGAATTTTTAGTAGAGACCAGGTCTCACTATGTTGCCCAGGCTGGGTTCAAGGGAACTCCTGGATTCAAGGAATCCTCCCACCTCAGCCTCCCAAAGTGTTGGGATTACAGGTGTGAGCCACCACGCCCGGCCTACAGTCTACCTTTAATTAATACCATTTCATGTACAGTATAGTGTATGACACAATAATATACTTCTTTTTTACTTCCTGTCCTATTCACTCTTGTTGTCACACATATGACTTCTGCATTCAGTGACTTATATTTCACTGTAACAATTTCTTTTCTTTTCTTTTTTTTGTTTGTGAATGTAGAATATCAAGGTGCCAACTCTTGTTGACATGTCTTTTCTTTTTTAAAAAAAATTCAATAGATTTAAGGACACAAGTTGTTTTTGATTACATGGATGAATTGTGCAGTGCTGAAGTCAAGGCTTCTAGTGCATCTTTCAGCCAAATAGTGTACATTGTGCCCAGTGGGTAATTTTTCATCTGTAGGTAATCTTTCACCTCCGGCCCATCCTTCTCCCTTCTGAGTCTCCAGTATTCATTACTCTGGAAGTCCCTGCATACCCACAGCTTTGCTCCCACTTATCAGTGAGAACATACAATATTTATTTATCTGTTCCTGAGTTACTTACTTAGGATAATGGCTCCCCAGTTCCATCCAAGCTGCTGCAAAGAATGTTATTTTATCTATTTTTATGGATAAGCAGTATTCCATGGTGTATGTTTGCACCAGATTTTCTTTATCCACTCAGTTCATGGGCACTAAGGTTGATTCCATATGTTTGCAATTGTGAATTGTGCTGTGATAAACATACATGTACGGGTCTTTTTGATTTAGTGACTTCTTTTCCTTTGGGTAAATGTACAGCATGGGGTTGCTGGATGGAATGGTAGATCTACTTCAAGTTCTCGGAGAAACCTTTGTCCTATTTTCTATAGAGGTTGTACTAATTCACATTCCCACCAACAATGTATAAGCATTCCCTTTCCATCACATTCATGCCAACATCTGTTGTTTGCTGACTTTTTAATAATGACTATTCCTGCAGGAGTAAAGTGGTATCTTATTGCGCCTTTAATTGTCATTTCCTTGATGATTAATTATGTTGAGCATTTTTTCATATGTTTATTGCCCATTTGCACATCTTTTAAAACACGTCTCTTAATGTCATTTGCCCTCATATTAATGGCATACTTTGTTTTTCTTGCTGTTTTGTTTGAGTTCCTTGTAGAGCAATCAATTATTTTTAAAATAGGTTTTCAAATGAGAAAAAATTTTTGGGGGGTATGACTTTAATTCTGCTCATAGAAAACCCTTCGTTACTTCCTGCAGCACAGGTGTTCTGTGACGAGTTCTACAAACTTATTTCTCTGAAAACGTTTTTCTTTCGTTTTCACTTTTTAAAGATACTTTTTTCTCAGTATAGAATTCCAAAATTCTGAAAATTTTTGAATGTGTCTGTATATACAGATATTTTTATACATACAGATGTTCACCAACTTACAATGGTTCAACTTATGAGTTTTGGCTTTATGATGGAGTAAAAGTGATGCTCCAGGAGAAACTACACTTTAAGTACCCACCAACCATTCTGTCTCTGACTTTCAGTAAGTAGTCAATAAATTGCATGAGATATTCAACACTCTATTATAAAATAGGAGTTGTTTTCGATTATTTTGCCCAATTATAAGCTAATGTAACTGTTCTGCACACGTTTGTGGTGGGCTAGGCTAAGCTATGATGTTTCGTAGGTTAGGTTTATTAAATGCATTTTCAACTTACGATAGTTTCAGCTTGCAATGGATTTATCAGGATGTGAGCCCACTGTAAGTCAAGAAACACATACAGTCATACAATGTGTAATGACATTTCAGTCAATGATGGAATGAATATACAATGGTGGTCCTATCACACTATAATGAAGCTGAAAAATTCCTATTAGCTAGTGACATCATAGCCATTGTAGTGTCACAAAACAACTACTTAATTCTTTTTTAATTTAGTGTAGCCTAAGTGTACAGTCAGTGTTTTAAAAGTCCACAGTAATGTCCCAGGTCTTCACCTTCACTCACCACTCACTCACTGAATCACCCAGAGCGATTTGCAGTCTGCAAGCTCCACTCATGGCAAGTGCCTTCAACAGGTGTTGCATTTTTTATCTTTAATGCCAATAGGCTATGCCATACAGCCCAGGTATGTAGTAGGCTGTCCCATCTAAGTTTGTGTAAATACACTGTGATAGTCACACAATGACACCAATCACCTAATGATGTACTTCTCAGAATGTATTTTTTTTTTTTTTTTTTTTTTTTTTGAGGCGGAGTCTCGCTCTGTCGCCCGGACTGGAGTGCAGTGGCCAGATCTCAGCTCACTGCAAAGCTCCGCCTCCTGGGTTTACGTCATTCTCCTGCCTCAGCCTCCCGAGTAGCTGGGACTACAGGCGCCTGCCACCTCGCCCGGCTAGTTTTTGTATTTTTAGTAGAGACAGGGTTTCACCGTGTTAGCCAGGATGGTCTCGATCTCCTGACCTCGTGATCCGCTCGTCTTGGCCTCCCAAAGTGCTGGGATTACAGGCTTGAGCCACCGCGCCCGGCCCTCAGAACGTATTTCTATCATTAAGTGACCCATGACTGTACTCAAAGCCCTGTTCCACTGTCTTCCGGCTTGCATTTTTTCTAACATGAAGCCTGCTGTCATTCTCCTCTTTATTCCTCTATAAACAATATGTCTTTTTCTTGTGTCTGATTTCAAGATGTTCATCTTTTTTTTTTAGTATTTCAGTTAGAATTTGTGACTTGGGTGTATTTTTCTTTCCTTTATTCTTTCTTTTTTCTATTCTGTTTTGGAATTCTTTGAGTCTTGGATATGTTAGCTTATAGTTTTCATCAAATTTGGAAAACTTTTTTACTTTTTTTTTTTTTTTTTTTTACATCTTTCTTTCTGCGTCTTCCTTTTCTGCCTTCTATTGTCCCCATAGGCCACTAAAGTTTGGTCAGCTTTTTTTTTTCCTCTGTGCTTCACTTTAGATACTTTTTATTTCTCTTTCTTCAAGTTCATTGATCTTTTCTTTTGCAGTGTCTGGACTGCTATTGAGTCTATTCAATGTATTTTTCACTTCAGGCATTGCATTTTTCATCTGTGGAAGTTTTGTTTCTTTCCTTAATATCTTTCATGTCTCTCCTTGTTATTTTCATAGTTAAATCTAAGAGCATATTTATCATAGCATTTTAAAGCCATTGCCTGCTAACTTTGTCATCTTTTGGTTCTATTTATGTAGACTGCTTGACTGATTTTTCTTCTGATTATGAACTACATTTTTCTGCTTCTTGTCATCTCTGCTGCTTTTTCGTATTGGAGGTTACGCATTGTTCATATCCTGTTGTTGAGTGTCTAGGTTTGGTTGTCTTCCTTCAAGAAGGTTGTACCTCATGCTGGCAGGAATTTAAATTACTTGAAGTTCAAGTGGATCTTTTGGAAGCTTGTTTTTAAGCTTTGTTACAGAAGGTTTATAGTAGCTTTATTCTAGAACCAGTTTAGCCCACTCTAATTTGTGTCTCCTGTGGTGACTCCACTGAATGTCGCAGGCATTCAACAAGGACGTTCCACTTGATTCTCTCTCTTTTTTTTTTTTTTTTTTTTTGAGATGGAGTTTTGCGCTGTCACCCAGGCTGGAGTACAGTGGCATGATCTTGGCTCACAGCAACCTCTGCCTCCCAGGTTCAAGTGATTCTCCTGCGTGACCCTCCTGAGTAGCTGGGATTACAGGGGCATGTCACCATGTCTGTCTAAGTTTCGTACTTTTAGTAGAGACAGGTTTTCACCATGTGGGTCAGGATGGTCTCGAACTCCTGACTTCGTGATCCACCTGCCCCAGCCTCATTTTTTTTTTTTTTTTTTGAGAGACACATCCTCATTCTGCCTCCCAGGCCGGAGTGCAGTGGCACCATCATAGCTCTCTGCAACCTTGAACTCCTGGTCTGCAGTGATCCTCCCACCTCAGTATCCTAAGTAGCTGGGACTATAGGAACATGCTACTGCCCCCAGCCCAATGTGATATAAATAAATATTGTGAAATAATTACCACAATCAATCAAATTGACCTGTCCATCACCTCACATAGTTACAGGGTGTGTGCATGTGTGTGTGATTAGAACATTTAAGATTTAACAAACTGACAGCTTCTCAAATATCAGTTGCAATGTGGAATCTATGTACAAAGACTATTTTATTTCTTCTTTCACGATCTACATACCTTTTATTTCCCTGTTTTGTCATATTGCACTTGCTAGGACTTTCAGTAGGAAATTAAATGGAAGTGGTAAAAGAGGACATCCTTGCCTTGTTCCCAATCTTAACTTCTGCATTTTTAAAATAAGTTAAGAACAGGAGTCAGTAAATCATGGCCCATTGTTGAAATCCAGCCTACTGCTTAGTTTTATAAACAAGGTTTTATTGGAAGACAGCTGTCCATTTGTACATTGTCCATGGATGCTTTCTTTCTGCAATGACAAAGGTGCATAATTGTGACAGAAACCAACTGGTCTGCAAAACGTAAAATACTTATTCCCTGGTTCTTTACAGAAAAAACAATTCTGACCCCTGGTTTACACTATTTGCAGTAATAATGATCAGGTATACATTTGCATTCATTTTTATACTTTCTCCTGTCTTATTTCATGTTTTTATTTGCTCTGTCATTTTCATTCTTCCCTTCTTATCTTTTTCCTGATTCCACTTATTTTTCCTCTAATGAATTGAAGAATTTTTTCTCTTCTCTCTAAGTGTTTTTCCGCTTAAATTTTCAGAGTCTAGCTGGGCACGGTGGCTCACGCCTGTAATCCCAGCACTTTGGGAGGCTGAGGCAGGTGGATCACTTGAGATCAGGAGTTCAAGACCAGCCTGGCCAACATGATGAAACCCCCTCTCTATTAAAAATATGAAAAAAAAAAATTACCTGGGTGTGGTGGCGGGCGCCTGTAGTCCCAGCTACTTGGGAGGCTGAGGCACAAGAATCCCTTGAACCCAGGAGGTGGAGGTTGTAGTGAGCCGAGATCGTGCCACTGCACTCCAGACTGGGTGACAGAGCAAGGCTCCATTTCAAAAAATAAAAATAAATAAATAAATTTTAAGGGTCTAAAATTCATCAAGAGTGCACCCTCTGTCTGATTAACTTAAGTGCTTTTAAAATCTGAACACCTATCATCCCTGACCAGACACACATGCCATTTCCAGTCACTATTTTAAATTCCTCTTTTTTATAACACCATGGATTAGAGACTATTATTACTGTGATTTCTACACAGTATTTTTACCTTTTCTTTCACTATTTTTACTGTTGAAAATCTTTTTCCTGGAGTCTTTTTTCTTCCTCTTCTCTGGTGAAGTTCATTGTTTAGATATCCTTAGTATATGTCTGTTGGATTACATGCTTCAGTGTGTGTGTGTGTGTGTGTGTGTGTGGGAATTTTTTCAATCTGAAAAATATCTTGGTAAGACCCTCCCCTTCTCTCTTTCTTCCTCTCTCTTTCAATGTTTTTTGAGTATACTCAGTGTGTCTCAGTATACATTTTTAGATGCTTTTCTATTCTATGATTTTGTGGTTTCTAATACAGTTTTAAAAATCCGGACTGCTCCCTTGTTTTACTTATTTTCTCATTCCAGCATATTAATGAGCTATCATTAAGACTTCTCGCTCTGTCATCTGTATTTCTTAACTTCACATATTTTCAACTTCCTTTTGCTGCTACGTTTATTTTTATTTGCCAGTTTGTGAATTTTCCTTCATGCTGCCTCATTTATTTAAGCTATGAATAAGAATCTAGTCTTAATGACAGCATTTAGTTTCCAGAAGTTGTATTTGGTTTATTTGTCAAATGTGCCTTCTCATTTTGACAGTTTCCTGTTCCTTGCTGACTTTTCTTATTTATTTATTTATTTAAAGATGGAGTCTCACTCTGTTCCCCGGGCTGGAGTGCAGTGGCATGATCTCAGCTCACTGCAACCTCTGCCTCCCAGGTTCAAGGGATTCTCATGCTTCAGCCTCCTGAATAGCTGGGATTATAGGCATGAACCACCTCACCCTGATAGGTTTTTTTGTATTTTTAGTAGAGACAGGGTTTCACCATATTGCCCGGGCTGATCTCGAACTCTTGACCTTAAGTGATCTGTCCACCCGGTCTCCCAAAGTGCTGGGATTACAGACATGAGCCACTGCACTGGCCTCTAACATTTATATATATTCTAAATACAATAATTATGTGCATGTACACATAAATCATATATATAATTTTGTATTTAAAATATATAGTAATGTCAGCATGGCTATTTTATACAGGTGTCTGAATATTCCAGTACCTGAAGTCTTTGTGGGTCTAATTTGTTTCTCCCGCTGACTGCCTCTGTGATGATATCTCATTTACTTAGTGTTGGGTAATTGTGTACTTACGTGTGTAAATTCTGCAAGTTGTAATTGGGAATACTTTTCTTCCATGAGGATTTCTGGGTTTTTTTTTCTACTTGTGTTGGGTTTACTGACCTGGATTTACTTTAATCTAATTTTTTGTTGTTGTTTTGGAATTTTCTCTGACCAAGAGGTTGATGTAGAGTGTTGATTTCCAAACTCCAAGGCAGTTCTACAGCCTCACATATTCCTAATAGACTCTCCTCCTCCTCCTTCTCTTCTCCTCCTTCTCTTCTCCTTTTTCTTCTTTTCTTCAGAAGCCACAGCAGAAACAAGTTTCCCAAAATGCTGCCTTTTCTGGAAAGCAGCTTTTTAGCTGGCTCTCCCCTTCACTGCGATTGTGGGAGTTTACGTGTCCTAATTCAATGTAGAAAAATCCGGTTGGGCCCCCACTTTCTTTGGGTCCAATGCATAGTCTTCCGTTTCTCCAAGGTAACTGCACAGCAGATCCAGCTTGTTGTTTTCTTCAGTATTCACCCTTGGGAATGTCACTTAACTTTCCAAGAAGCCCATCACTACATGGAATAGGTCTGTCATCATTTATCCCTGGTTTACTTTCATTGTGTAGGTAGCCATTTAAAGAATCCCATTATATTTCCAGAAATAGAAGTTTCTATTCTAGTTTTATACATATTCTAATGCAGCTTGCATTTGGAAATGTTTTAGTTTTTTCTTTATGTGACTGTGAGACCAAGAAAGACGGTGAATTGACCTTTAATAGATGCATCCGTATTCTGATGATCAATGAGACCAAGAAAGACGGTGAATTGACCTTTAATAGATGCATCCGTATTCTGATGATCAATGAGGAGCGTGCAGCACATCCTCCGTGTTTTATGAGCTCCAGCTGGCCAATTCTGTGTAAAGCTGGTGAGCATTTACGTTTTAGCTGTGAATAAACACAGTGGGGAGCTTATCCAGCTCCGTAGAAAGCTCAGTGGAAGCAGGGTCATGATCACCCTCCAAAAGCAGGTCTTATGGCCCATTACATCAAGCCGGTGATTCCTACAAATCACTTGTGGACTAGGGTGACCTCTCCGTTCTCAACTAATTGTTTTGGGGAAAGTGAGACTCATGTGAGACTGAAGTCACAACATGAAGTTCAACATTTGTCTGGAAATTTGTAAAAGTAATTATTTATCTTAGACTTTGATATTGCATGATACATAAAATTCTAAAGTAACCCTGAAAAGGTGCTAAAGATAACTTCCATATGTTCTGTGGAAGGAAATACACATTAAAAGCAGGGATCTAGAAAGTTTGAAAGTAGAGGATGAGAAAAGATAGACCATTTAGTCACTAACCAAAAGAAAGCCAGTATGGTCATATTAATATCAGATAAACTAGACTTTAAAGCAAAAAGATTTGCTAGTGATAAAGAAAGGTATTCCATAATTTACTAAGAAGATATAGTAATTTCATATTTCAAATAATTAATAATTCCAAATTTCTGAATAACTCCAAAGTTGTAGTATCTTTTAATATTAGACTCCAATGTATATAAATTGTCAGAATTATCAGAACTTAAGAGGAAACACAAAAATCTGCAATCATCATAGAAGGGTTTTACTCACTTCTCTCAGCAGTGGTTTTTAGAAAGCAACTGAAAAGAACAGGTACCTATCCAGAAGAGTTAAATAATTCCCTGTTTTTAACACTGTTTAAAGTTACACGGCCATACACTAAAGACACTCCCCTACAAGGTAGAATCCACATCAATTGTACCCTACAAGGTAGAAAACACATCGATTGGGTAACAAAGAAATAGAGTCTGATCTCAGAGTATAGTGAATTAAGCTGAAAATCAAAAACAAAAATCATACAAGCAAAAGGCTCACAGAATAAGAAAAAAGAAACCTGTAAAATCTCAAAATAATTGAAAGTTAGAAAGCATACTTCTAAATAACTCTTGAGTCAAAGAAGGACGCACAAAAGAAATTTTAAAATATTTTAAACTGAATGATAAAAAAATATGCCACATCAATACTTCAGGAGACAGCCAAAGTTATGATCTGATGGGAATTGAAAATTACATATATACAGAAAAAGCCTAATAATAAAAAAATTTTGCAAAAAGGAAAACATATTAAATACAAAGAAAGTGGAAAGAAATATATACAAAACTAAGAGGCCAGGCACAGTGGCTCACAGCTGTAATCCCAGCACTTTGGGAGGCTGAGGTGGGAGGATCACTTGAGGCCAGGAGTTCAAGACCAGCATGGACAACATAGTGAGACCCTGTCAGTACAAAAAATAGAAAAACTGTCTGGGCACAGTATTATGCACCTGTAGTCCTTGCTGCTCAGGAGACTGAGGCAGGAGGATTTCTTGAGCCCAGGAGTTCAAGGTTGTACTGAGCTGTGATCACAGCACTGTACTCCAGCCTAGGAGACAAGAGTGAGAACTTGGCTCTTAAAAATAAAAATGAGAGCAGAAATAAATTTAAAATAACAGCTGTCTTTATTCATGTTGCTATAAAGGAGTACTTGAAGTTGGGTAATTTATAAAGAAAAGAGGTTTATTTGGCTCATGGTTCTGGAGGCTGTACAAGAAGCAGAGCGCCAGCATCTGCATTTGGGAAGGGCTCAGGCTGCTTCCACTCAAGGTGGGAGGGGAAGGCGAGCCCGTGTGTGATGAGATCACATGGTGAGAAAGAAAGCAAGAGAGAGGAGAGGGAGGCGCCAGGCTCTTTTTAACAAGCTTTCCAGGGAACAAACAGAGGGAGGACTGCCTCCCTCCCTCCCTCCCTCCTAGGGTGGGCATTAATCTTTTCACAAGAAATCCGCCCCCATAACCCAAACACTGCCCATTAGGCTCCACCTCGAAAACTGGGGGTCATATTTCAACAGAGGTTTGGAGGGTCAAATATTCAAATTATAGCAACATCCAATAGAAAAGGCCAAAAGTTGGTATGGAAAGACAAATAAAAATGATTCACTCCTGACCAGATTGATCAGGAACAAAGGAGGGAAGGTAGGCAAGGTACAAATAATTGCTATTATGAATTTAAAAAGGATAATCACTGCAGATCCTATAAATATTAAAATATAATTTTAAAAATTATAAAAGTTAATGTCAAAATTTGACAGTTTAGATGAAATGAACAAGTTCCTAGAAAAACACACTTCTCATAACTGATGCACTAAAAATACAAATTACTACTAACATTACTACTAACAAAATTGGATCCATAATTAAAATTAGTGAAGAAAACTCTAGGCCTAGATTCCATAAAACATTTTAGAAAGACATAAAACAATTATTTCACATATTCTTCAAAGAATAAAGAAATATTTTCTAACATTTTTCTAAAGCCAAACTGCAATACCAAAATCTAAATGGAAATTTTAAGAGAGAAAATGTTCTGGACAATCTCTCTGATAAAAAGAGGTACAAATAAATATATATCAGATAATATCCAGCAATTTATAAGAATTCTAAATATCATGACCAACTTGGGACTCATTTCTGGAATCTGAAGTTAGTTTAACATTTGCACAATTCTTACAGCTCACAAATAACAACAACCAAAATCTTTATTCTCTCTTACTAAATATAGAAAAAATTAAATTATCTTTCATAATTAAAATACCACATGAAGTATCTAAAGGAATATATTTAATCTGATGCAAGATCTATTATCAACACATCAGTTAAAATAAACAGAAACTTCAGAAAGAGCATCAGAAGGCGGGGCGCAGTGGCTCACACCTGTAATCCCAGCACTTCGGGAGGCCGAGATGGGCAGATAACCTGAGGTCAGGAGTTCGAGACCAGCCTGGCCAACATGGTGAAACCCCGTCTCTACTGAAAATATTAGCCGGGCACAGTGGTGGGCACCTGTAATCTGAGCTACCCAGGAGGCAGAGACGTGAGAATCATTTGAGCCCAGGAGGCAGAGGTTGCAGTGAGCCAAGATGGCACTATTGCACTCCAGCCTGGGCAACAGAGACTCCATCTCAAAAAAAAAAAAAAAGAAAAGAAAAGAAAATGAGAAATACAACTTTCATTATAACTGGATTATATTATTATGTCCATAGAAAGGCAAGTGTCAAGAGACAAATTGTTAGTATTAATACACGTGTTTAGTAGATTGCTGAATGCAAGGTTCATGTATAAAACCAATTTCCCTATACACATATATATGCAACACGCAAGTGACAAACACTAACGGCCCTCCTGGACTTGCTGGTATTACATAAGGTCACCCTCAACAATTGCAAAATATTCTTTTTCATTTTCTTCAAGTATGCATGATACTTTCACCAAAATAGAGCATATGCTGCAGCAATAAGCAAGTCTCAATAATTTTAAAGAACGGAATCATATAGGGTATGTTCTCTGACCACATGTAATTAAGTTAGAAATTAATAATTAAAAGCTTTCTGAAAAAGTCCCCTAAGTTTTTGGAAATTAATAACACATTTCTATATAACCTACAGATCACCAAAAAAAAACACGAAAGAAAAATTAGAAAATTTTTTAAATGTAATAATGAAAATGCAATATATGAAAATTTGTGTGGTAAAGATAAAGCAGTGTGTAGGGGAAAACATAACTTTAAATGGTTCTATTAGATAAGAAACAGAATCTAAATTCAGCTTCCCAAGATTTTACCTTAAGAAGATAATTTTTTTTAAAAAAGGGCAGTATCTGCCAAACAAGTAAAAAGACAGTAGTAAATATAAGGCCAGAAATAAATGAAATGGAAGACAAAACAGAAAAATTAAGCCAAAAGTTCTTTCTGAAGAAAAGATTAATGTAAATCACTAAGCTCACAGAGAAGCAAGAGAGCAAGAGCACAAATTGCCACCATTTCTCCACAGATGCTCGCTTGATGATAAATTGTTTTCCTAAATATTTTGTTGTGTGCACTTTGCATGTGATTTTGTTTTACAATACAAATATTTTCAAAAATAAAAAAAGAAATAATCATGCATATGCATACTGCTATTTCTATGAGGATAACCATGGTAATTTGGTACTAGTATCAAACATGTGCTGTCTTGCACACATGGCCCGGCCACAACTATTGTCAGCTCAGCTCACGGCCAGTCCTGTGACATCTCTACCCTCACTCGCTCATCTCCTCAGAATTCCTTTTTTATTTTTTGAGATGGAGTCTCGCTCTGTCGCCCAGGCTGGAGTGCAGTGGCATCATCTCAGCTCACTGCAAGCTCCGCCTCCCGGGTTCATGCCATTCTCCTGCCTCAGCTTCCCAAGTAGCTGGGACTACAGACACCCGCCACAACGCCTGGCTAATTTTTTGTATTTTTAATAGAGACGGGGTTTCACCATGTTAGCCAGGATGGTCTTCATCTCCTGACCTCATGACCCACCCACCTCGGCCTCCCAAAGTGCAGGGATTACAGGCGTGAGCCACTGCTCCCAGTCAGAATTACTTTTAATCAAACCTAAGATATCATCTTTTAATCTATAAGTAATTCATTTTGTATCAATACACATATTCTTAAATTTTAAAAAGGCAAATTGCACAACAATGCTTGTACTACATGCTATTTTTGAAGGTTTAGGTGTTTGTAGCCTAATCTGAGTGCACATATAGAAAGCCTTGGAAACTTACACATCAAGTCAGGATATAAATATGTTTTGCTTCTCTAAAAGAAATTGTAAGATAATTTTCTTTCAGGATATAGTGCTTCACACCCTGTTTGCTTCCCCTGTACACAAATATTGCACCCCATGATACCCATTTCAGCCTGCATTTTAAAATAGGACTTCAAATATATCTAGAGTTGAGTTGACCACATATTTGCCAAGAAGGAGAGGAAATATCCATGTCTGGTAGCTTAAATACACACACACACACACACACACACACACACACCAGGAATAGTTTATTATAGATAAACAAAATAGATAAGAGGGTAGAAGTGCTGGGAAGGGCAGAGACAACAGGTCCAGTGTAAAAGTTTAACATGCCTTGACCACGCACCATCCGTAAGGCTCTGAACAGGTAACAGAGGAGAGTGTGGGAATAACAGCATGTGGTCCATTCTTGCAGTGTCTATGGTGAGAATGATCATCATTCTCAACAACCAGACAGTTGACCTCTCACAAAATGTCAACATCACTTAGAAGGGACATCCACATTTTATGAAGGACCCCAGACAAGTCCTGCAGAGGAACCTCAATCACATCAAGGTGAAACTCAGCTTCCCTGGAAAGAAAAACAAGCAGCCCTGGGTTGATGAATGGTAGGAAAAAGAAAGAAATCAGCTCTTTTTTGCACTCTATACTGTCATTGACCAAACATGATCGAGGATCTCCGCTACAAAATGAGGTTGCCTGCGTCCACCTTCCCAACAAAGTTATCATTCAGGAGACCAGGATTTTTGCTGACATTCACAACTTTTTGGATAAAAAATACATCTGCAGAGTTTGGATGAGGTCAGGTGTTGCTTGCTTGATATTTTAAGCCCAGGAAAACAAGTTAGTTCCTATGTGAAATGGCATGGAACTTGTTTATCAAGTTCAGCTGCGTTGATTCAGCAAGCCGTGACAGGTTAAAAAAATTAAAAGAAGAGGCTGGGTGCGGTGGCTCACGCCTGTAGTCTCAGCACTTTGGTAGGCTAAGGTGGGTGGATCACCTGAGGTCGGGAGTTCAAGACCAGCCTGACCAATATGGTGAAACCCCGTCTCAACTAAAAATACAAAAAAAAAAAATTAGATGAGCATGGTGGCAGGCATCTGTAATCCCAGTTACCTGAGGCAGGAGAATCGCTTGAACCTGGGAGGCCAAGATCAAACCACGGCACTCCAACCTGGGCAACAGAGTGAGACTCTGTCTCAAAAAAATTAATTAATTAATTAATTAAACTAAATACCAGAAGATTTGGAATGGTATCTATTTCTGTGAGAAAGAAAGCTGACGAATAAAATACAGAAGTTCTTCATTGAAACAAGATGCTGAGTGATACCTAAGACCAATTTGTCATATATTTTTAAAAACAATAAAACTATTTTATTGACCAATGGAACACCCAATACATAGTTGTGCAGAACCAACGGTATGTTGAGTTGGGAGAGGTAAAAATAGACCACAGTACACTGATCTGAATTGAGAATGTGATACAAAAGAGGTGGCAAGTACTCGAGAAACGCTGTCTCACACTAAACTTCCATTTGAGTTAAATCGTTCACATTCGCAGACTATAGTGGCACTTGCTAAATGTGGTTAAAATCCCCACTTTGTCAAAATAGCAGAGACATCTCCGGATTGGCAAGTGCCTGCAGAACACTTTGCCTTCCTCAAGGAAAGGTGCTGCCTACTATGATATTGTTAGCTTTGTTAGCTTTTGGTTTTGTTTTGATTGGATGTTTTCCAGCCTTCAGAATTTTGAATTACTGTCATCTTTTGAAATAATGCCATACTAATTCAAATGCCAGCATAAATTAAAATACTTCTTAAGCGCTTAGAAGAAATTAACATCAGCGAGCCACATAGTTTTAAAAGAAACATAATGATTTCTCCTAACGTAAGCAAAGAAGCCTTCCAATATACACTCAACAGAGGAAGCTGCCGCTGAGTGACTGGAAACTGAGATTCCCGGGACTCTGTTCTACCAAAAACAGTATTGGCAGGCAGGAGTAACAGTTCTGAATACAGATTTTGGGGTCCGACGGATCTGGGTCCAAGTACTGACATTGCGCCTTACCATTTGGGTGACCTTGCACAAGGTATTTGGGCCCTTTGGTCTTTCATCTCTAAATAGGATGATGACAGTTGCCTCCTAGGAGGGAGATGAGGTGAAACTGAGATAATGCATGTGAAGATGGTGTGCCCACCTAGTCCAAGTGCCCAGTAACTCTCAGCTCTCAGACCACTCTTTTGCTTGCTTAACACTCTGTGTTCATCCAAGTAAGGGGGATACACTTTAACCCAGAAGGTAAAGTTTGGGCATAAAATGAAAACAAACGACACTCTCTGCTTCCCCAAAAGGCATGAATTGTTACAAAGTATCATTTTTAATGTCCCCTTAAAACATTCTCCAATGTCCCATGTGTCCACATTGACATAAGTTTTATCCAGTTCTTCATCACATCTCTAAGGCATCTCCGCTTAGTGGAAATCCTAGAAAGATCATCATTTGGACCCAAGTGTATTCACTTGCTAGCCCTGCCATGTTGTTCAAGTCATTTCAACTCCCTAAGTCCCAGCCTTGCTGTTTGTAAAAGGGAAAACAATGTTTACTTTACGGAGCTTATGTTCCAGCGGAGAGATGTCAAACACAAAAGAAGACAGGTATGGTATGTTAGCCAGTGATAAAAGATAAGGAGAAAAATAAAATGAAAGTAGACAGGAAGTATTGGAGGAGGAACAGTTTGAGATTTTACCTACAGTGTCCAGAGAAAAATGGCATATGACTTGAAGAAAGTGAAGCAGAGAGTCCTTCAGAAATCCAGGACAAGAACATCAAGGAGAAAAGCACAGCAAGTTCAAGAGATATCAGCAGAAGGATACCGGGATATACTCAAAGTTTGGAGCTGAGACCAGTGTGGTGGGAAGGGTGGGTGACTGAGGCTTGAGGCAGTGAGGGCAGAGGAGTCTTAGGGCCAGCCATGTGACCTTATGGGTCACAGCAAGACCTCTGGCTATTTACCAGAGTGAAATGAAACCACCTGGGAGGTTTCATGAAAAAAGTGAAACCACCAGAAGGTTTGGGCAGAGCAGTGACTTGGTCTGACGTTCTTTTAGCAAGATCTGTGTAGGGAAGTGTTAAAAGAAAAACTTTAGACAAATTAAACAGTTTAACTGAGCAAAGAATGATTTGATTCATGAATTGGGCAGCACCCTGACAGGCAGAGTTTCAGAGAGCTCCACCCAGCTACATGGCAGGCAGTATTTACATATTAAAAAGGGAAATGCCATACAGAAACAGCTTGATTAGTCACAGTTGGGTGTTTGCCTTATTGGGGCATTGTGTGGTGTGAGGCATTTGCCTTATACGGGTATGGTCTGATGAATTGGCAATATGTGATTGGCTGAAGCTCAGTGGCTGTGACTGGTTGAAACTAAGATATTTGTTATAAGAATAACACACTTGAGTTAGGTTGCAGTTGTTTTTTGTATACTAATTTGGGTTATAGCCCTCTATCCAGGAACTCAAAGTATGAAGGCAGTTTCAGGCCACATTTAATTTAATTTAACAGAAGGGGATGCCTGTGGGCCAGGGCAGAATGGTGGAGTCCAGTTGCAATAATTGAGATAAGAGATGATGATAGTTTTAGCCAAAGTAGTAGCAGCAGAGGTGTTAAGAGATGGTTGAAGGCAGAGCCACAGACTATGCTGCCATTCAGACATGAGGTGTGTGGGAAACAGAGAAGGTAAATTCTGAACATCTGGAAGGATTCCCAGTTACCTAAAACATGGAAGACTATGAGAAGATCAAATTTGAAAGGGAGAAAGAAATATCAGCTTAGTCTTACGCATTTTAAGTTTGAAATGCTTATTAAACATGAATCTTGAGTTCTTGGGAAGTGTCTGAGATGAAGATGCACACATAGGGTCCTTCCACTTAAACAGTGTTGTCTATAGACATAGACATGCTGTTAAGAAAAAGATGGCGTAGACTAAGGGGCAATTGAAAAAGGTTTCATGAAGGGCACCAACAACAGTCAGCATTAGCACTCAGAGCATAAAAATGGTAGGAAGCTGGTGTAGACTCTGGGGAGAGCTGTCTGTAGCCATGGGGGCAGGACCACCAGAAAGGGTTGTGTCACTGGTAAGAGGACAATGCCACGGAGAGACCACATCCTGGCAGTATGGGAGCTGAAGCAAGAGCACTCCCAGCATCTCCTCCACCTGCTCACCGATCAGCTGCCAATGTTTGCCATTGACTGAGCCAAATGAGAGCAAGGAAGCCTACTTGGTATAGCCCACAGATTGAACATCCAAGACACAGAGACGGCAGCGAAGGGTGGAGAGGGAGTATCGAGAGGCAAAGTGAGAATAGCAGACACTGTGAATCACATAGGGAACATGCATAGAAAGAAATGAGATGTTCCATGGCTGAACAATGGGTCTTCCAACAATTAAAAAAAAAAAAAAAAGGCTCAAAAGAAAGATCACAAAGGAACGATCAGCTGCCAATGTTTGCCATTGACTGAGCCA
>NW_012115278.1:2557057-2581628 GCF_000951035.1 Colobus angolensis palliatus | reverse complement strand
AAAAAAAAAAAAAAAAGGCTCAAAAGAAGATTCACAAGGGAGACTACAGTGATCATCTCAGGGGAGGAGCAGCCATCTCGGGGGAGGAGCAGAAGCCAGGTAGAGTGCAGAGGTGGCTGGGGGCACCGATGCCTCCTGGACTCAAACCAGCCTATGCACTCCTGCAAAGTTGGCAGATCACTGAAGGTCACTGGGCCTCGGTCTCCTCATTTATTCACACACACACACACACACATTAAACTGAATTATCGCTATGATTCTCTTCATTTCTTTACTACACCATTTGTGTATCTCTGTTGGACCCCTGAAAGGGTCCTCTCTGTAGGGTCCTTCCTTATTTCCAGAATACAAGACAAATTTAAGTTGGATGCACTCCAATGTTTCTGCAGCACACCCGTCATCCTATCAAGTGTCCTCCCATGTCTGTGATGAGCTAAAGAACTCAAAAGAAAGTGACAAGAAGTGGGTTCCTGTGGGAGTTCTGGACCTGAGTGAACTTGCAAAGTTTCCAAAGCTTTCTCTGCCTCAGCTTCTTCCAGTATAAGGAAAACATCTGTTCTGGCGAAAGGAAAGAAATGCACAGAGAGTTGTTTGGAAATATGTAAATGCGATGCAAGTGAGAGCTATTCTAACGCAATTAGGTCAGTGTGCCACGCTCTCCCCCAACGTGCGAGTGAAAGTATTATTTAGGATATTTAGGACAGCAGCAACTATATGAAAAGCAAAATCAGCGGGGTTTTGGTTCAACTAAGTTCATCAAATTCTGGTTTAAAGAGATGCATGATTTTGAGGCTTCTCAGAGCTTTTCATATGCTAATCAGTTTTATGACCGTCTAAAAGAGAGAAAAATGCAATGATTCCCGAAGTAACTCAGCACCAAAATCCCTTTTTCAAAAAGCATTTCACAGACCATATTCAGTTATTTTTTGCCGCACGCCGAACAGAAATGCCAAGTGACTGTGATCATAATCTTGTTAGCCGAAGTTAACATGTATTGACTGTCTCCTGGGCCAGCATGACCGTTAGGTGTGGGCCTCGGAGTCAGACAGGTGTGTCAATTGTGTGCTTCGGCTCTCCCTTTTCAAACAGGTGCCTCAGCCTTCCCTCTTCTTTACATTGGAGGTGACACCAGTGCCTGATGTTTAGGGTGTAGTGAGGAGTCTGCGAGCTAAAGATTGACAGCGTTTGTCCTGTACCCACTGCATGGGAGCGCTGCACAACCGTTGTTTTGTTTGTTGTTTTTGTTTTGTTTGTTTTTTGAGACAGAGTTTCGCTGGAGTGCAGTGGCACGGTGTTGGCTCACTGCAACATCGGCCTCCAGGGTTCAAGCGATTCTCCTGCCTCAGCCTCCCGAGTAGCTGGGATTACAGGCAAGCGCCACCACACCAGACTAGTTTTTGTATTTTCAGTGGAAACATGGTTTCACCATGTTGGCCAGGCTGGTCTCCAACTCCTGGCGTCTGGTTATCTGCCCGCCTCGGCTTCCCAAAGTGCTAGGATTACAGGCACGAGCCACTGCACCCGGCCTGCTTTTATTATTAGTCATCACAAACCCTCCTGAAGTGGGTTCCCTAACTATTCCTTTTGATGCACAAGGAAACTAAGGCTCAGAAGTAACTGATCTGAAAGCATGCTCTCATGCTTAGAAAGCAGGAGGACTGAGTTCTGTATGCGCTCAGTGTGAATCCAACCCATCCAAAAAGGGACGGCAAACTCATTCCCACTTGGGCTTGAGCTCTGCAGGGGCGAGTGTGTGATTGGCTTGGGCTGGACATTAGGACTTGCAGCGCTATGCAGCGTTTCACATGCACATCTATACTGCCCTCAGACAACGTTCTGCACTTCCGGATGCTGGAATAGGTCATTTTTCAGTGGAATTCAGCACTTCCCAGTGGAAATGCTGGCATGTGGGATGTGAATACTAGTAAGCAGTGGCTTGCATTTATTGATTACTTTGGGTTTTAATTTTGGCTTTTGCTAATTTTTGGCCGGGCGCGGTGGCTCAAGCCTGTAATCCCAGCACTTTGGGAGGCCGAGACGGGTGGATCACGAGGTCAGGAGATCGAGACCATCCTGGCTAACACGGTGAAACCCCATCTCTACTAAAAAATACAAAAAACTAGCCGGGCGAGGTGGCGGGCGCCTGTAGTCCCAGCTACTCGGGAGGCTGAGGCAGGAGAATGGCGCAAACCAGGGAGGCGGAGCTTGCAGTGAGCTGAGATCTGGCCACTGCACTCCAGCCTGGGCGATAGAGCGAGACTCCATCTAAAAAAAAAAAAAAAAATTTTGGCTTTTCACCCTTTTGCTTTGATTCTTTCCCATTATGTTTCTCCCTGTTCGTTTTCACCCAGGTCATTCTTGCTAAGGGAATATTTATCCAGTTAGTTCTTAACCAGTGAACTTTAATATGCTTTAATTTTGCCTGGTATTATATTATGCAATATGAAAGGGAAACTAAAGGAAATACTTTCTAAGGGTAGAATTTAATGTGTTTGTCGTATCTAAGCTAGGGAAAAGAAGTATGTTTAGATAGTAGGGTCTTTCTTCATGTCCCCAAATCATAAGGGGAGTTGGCCTCTATTTTTTTCTATCCCCAAGGCTGGCTTCACTTACACACATGGTTTGGAAACAATCGTCAACCTCTGACTCTTTGGAATTGGATGTTTAATCCACTTATTATCATTTTTTGCTAATGCATAATTAATTAAAATTTAATAATCAATAATCTTAATAATTATCAATTTATAATTTTATATTTTAAATGTACATTATTAATATTTAAAGTATTATAATATTAGATTATTTTAATACCTAATATAAGTAATAGTTTTAATATAATTTAATAACAAATTAAACATTTTTTTCTCAGCCATATACTTTATGTCACAATTTTGTGGTTCTCCTGTGTCATGGATTTTTGTTTGTTTGCTTGTTTGTTTGCTTTTGAGACAGAATCTCACTCTGTCACCCAGGCTGGAGTGCAGTGGTGCAATCTTGCCTCCAGGTTCAGGTGACTCTCCTGCTTCAGTCTCCCAAGTAGCTGGGATTACAGGGGCACACCACCACACCCAAGCAATTTTTGTATTTTTAGTAGAGACAGAGTTTCACCATGCTGGCCAGGCTGGTCTCAGATTCCTGACCTCAAGTGATCTGCCTGCGTCGGCCTCCTAAAGTGCTGAGATTACAGGTGTGAGCCACTGCACCTGGCCTTGTCATGTTTTTTAACAGTGTAACTTTATGAAGAATTTGCATTTTCCCTTTAAACCAAGACTTTTTAAGTGGAGAGATTATTAGGGAATAGGTAGAGAAATACAGTGTTGTTGCTATTTGTTTATTTCTTTCATAGTTTTATTGTATGGTGCATTATTTCTTTCATTGTGATTTATAGAGTTATTTTTTCTTTGTGGCCTAATACAGTGTCAATTTTTATAAATTTTTATTTGCGCTTGAAAAGAAGGTATATTCCCTTATGGCAGAGTTTTGAGGTTAATTTATTTCCATTAGAGTTGCTTCGTTGAATAATTTTAGATCTTCTGAATTCTAACGAATGTTTTGACTCTTTGATCTGGCCTTGTCTGAGGGAGGCATGTTAATGCCTCTTGTTATAAGTCTCTATTTCTCCCAGGATCTCTTTCATATTCTGGGTCCGAAAGTTGTTTATTTTTTTATTTGGGGCATAGATATTTGTACCTTCTATATATTCACAGGGGAAGGTAGCCTTTTATAAAAATACCCATCTTTTTTCTCATTTAATACTTTTTATTACATTATATACCTTTCCTAATATAAAAATCACGATTCCTCCACTTTTTAAAGTTAATGGAGAATTTTTAAAAGAAGTTCTCGGTTTATACAAAAATTGAGCAGAGTGCAGAGTCCACAGCGCCCCCACACACCCCTTCTCCGTCCAAACAATTTACCCTGTTGTTTACATCTTGCATAGGTATGGTACATTTGCTTCAGTTGATGAACCAATATTGATAGGTTATTATTAACTAAACTCTATAGTTTATACTAGAGTTCGCTGTACATTTGATGAGTTTTGACGAATGTATAATGTCCCCTGCTTTGCCTTTTCCAGAATGTCATAGAGGTACCATCACGTAATATATGTCCTTTGGAGCCTGGCTTCTTTCATTTATGCAATGTGTCTTCAATATTTCAATACAATGTTTTTATTTTTGTTAAAGTTTTCTAGAATTCTAATTTTAAATATTTGTTCTGTTTCACAGCTCTGGTGTACTGGCTTGGGAATTTCAGTGTTACACATGTTAGCTCTCCCTTGCCTGTCTTACATGTATCAGTCTCTCTCATGCCCTTCTTATATTTTTTTCTATTTATTGTTGAACAGTTTCACTCTTCCTTTTGTTTTTTATTTTTCTTGGTGTATTTTTATGGTATGTATCAGTCTTATGGTTTTTTAAAGAAGCAAACCATGAGAAATGGATGATAGTGAAGTGTTTTTTAGAACGGACGATAACCAATTAAGGCTGCATTGTCAAGGAAGTTTCATTTCTGCAGAATCACAGCATCCTCCCCTGGGGAACTCAGAAAGCTGAGGTAAAGGTGCTCTCCTGGACGAGCCACCCACAGGGTGCTCCAGCTTGGTACTCCACAACCTCACCCCAAGGGGAAGTGTGCTCCAGCTGGGTACTGAGCAACTCCCACCACCAGGGGAACTGTGCTCCAGCTGGGTACTGAGCAACCCCCACCACAGGGGAAAGGGTGCTCCAGCTGGGTACTCAGCAATCCCCACCACCAGGGGAAGGGTGCTCCAGCTAGGTACTCAGCAACCCCCACCAGGAGGGGGAAGGGTGCTCCAGCTGGGTACTGAGCAACCCCCACCACAGGGGGAAGGGTGCTCCAGCTGGGTACTCAGCAACCCCCACCACAGGGGGAAGGGTGCTCCAGCTGGGTACTGAGCAACCCCCACCACAGGGGGAAGGGTGCTCCAGCTGGGTACTGAGCAACCCCCACCAGGAGGGGGAAGGGTGCTCCAGCTAGGTACTCAGCAACCCCCACCACAGGAGGAAGGGTACTCCAGCCGGGTACTCAGCAACCCCCACCACTGGGGGAGGGGCGCTACAGGAGGGTTTACTTCTAAGGCGGACCCAGTGGCTCTAGGAGTGCAGCCACAGAAAATGCCCTAGCAATGACAAGCAGACACCAGGAGTGGGCTGGCTGCCCTGAACATGTGAGAGGGGTGCTCACAGCACCAGCTGCAGTTTTCATCTTCAGGTTTATTTTCATCACATTTTTTCCCCTGGTAGGTTTCAATATTTGTTGGAATTTAAACATTTCTCCAAGTACCTGTTTTGTAATCCTTTTTTGTTTTATCAGGACAACTCTGTGACAGCAGCGACTGTCCAGGGTCTCTCTCAACTCATGGCTCTAGGACACCCTTTTAAAAGGACAACTGTCTCAAACTATTAAAAATACCCTCGTGTGTCCGCTCCTGTCCCTCAGGATGCAGTCTGATTGGGGAAGCTTCCCGTCCCTACTGCAGGCGGTGCTCTGCGCTGCCTTCCCCTTCACCGGCTCCGTAGGGCCGCCTGCAGCCCCTGCCCCTGCCCCAATCTTGGGGCCTTCTTTTTCCTAGGATCCCAGGGTGCCCACTTTAGGTTTTGTTGCCATTCGTTTTTCTTTCAGGTGGATCCTTGTCCTTTGGAGAGAAAGTGTGTGTTTGCTCTTCCTGGGATGCCAAGTGATCTGGGTTTCCCATTTAATGTTCACCCACCCGTTAAACTTACTTCTAACTGAGGGAAGCCTTTGGGGCTGTTCTGGTTTTTCTGGGATTCACTCCTTTAGATTTTTGCGCAGCCTCCAGTTTTCTTATTGAGGCGGTGGTGGGCGAATGAGTATTTGGTTTTCCTTCCCGGACTCCTAGAGCCAGGCCATGCTTCCATCTTTCCTGCCACTGCAGAGTAGCTGCTGGTCCCACAGAAACTTGCAGTTCTCCAGTGCTTGCCTATGCCTTCCTCTACCATGGGCTTCATGGGGACCCTTTCTCACCTGGTTCTGCTGAAGATGCTGCCAGCCCCAACCCTCACCTTGGCTATCCTACTTGCTTTCTTTGCTTTCATGACTGTACCCTCAGACATAAAAGGAACAAACAAACGATAATCAATAAACCTATGTTGCAACCATATTTTTGCTGCTAGACTTTCTCTGTTCTTTTTTGGGTCTGTCTTGGTAAGATTTATTTTTGTCTGAAAGTGATCATTTTATCTACCTTTTCAAAGAATATTAGAACAAATATTTTCACAATATCCTCATTATTTTTGTGACTTCTGTAGTGGTGCTCATGTTTTATTCCTAATATTGATTAAGTGTGTTGTTTTTTCATTCTTGTTGGAATTTCACCAGGGATGTCATTATTTTTTGTCTTTTCAAAGAACCGACTTTTGGCTTTGCTATCTTTGTTACAGGTGTGTTTTCTTTTTCTTTAATCTCTGCTATTTTATTTATTCATTTTTCTTGTCTTCTATTTTTTAAGAATTTGGTTTTCTTTGCCTGCCTTCAGGGAGTCTTTGGACATCTTTTCTCTTCCAAAATAAGCATCTATGGCTACAAATTTCTTCGAAATAGTTTTTAGTTGTATTCCAGAATTTCAGAATAGTTTTAAAAATATAGTTCATTTTGAATTTTTAAAAATCCTTATTTCTTCTTTGATCCATGGGTTGATTACCAAGCAAATGGCAATTTTGTGTTTATCTTTTGCTGTTGGTTTTGAAATTAATTGCGTTTTGTTTAAGGAAAGTAGTACACTGCTTTCTCCTTTTGAAATTTATTGAGACAGGCTGTACAGTGGAATAGCATTAGTAAATATTCCACCTGACCTTGCAGAGAGCATGTATTTCACATTTAGTGGGCAGAGTGTTCTATATGTGTTCCTAAGGTCAATTTTGTGAATCATAGTGCTCAAGTTTTCTATAGCTTCACTAATATTTTGTCTATTATTAATAGATATGCATATTGAAATTCTTACATTGTTATTGTAGATTAATGTTTTCCCTCATATTCCATAAATGTTTTCTTTAAAAGTTAAAAGAATACATTCGTATATGAATATGAATTTCAAACAGTTTATCTTTTCAGTGAATTGGCCTTTTTTTAATTCTAAAATATCCATTTGATTTCCAGTAATTATTTTGCGTTAAAGTCTACTTAAAGTCAAAGTCTACTTTGATTGTTTTAAAGTCTGCAGCCACATCAGTTTCCTTTAGAGTAATTATTTCTAGTATATCTCTCTGCATTCTCTATTTTTAATCTTTCTATTGAGTTGGATCATAGTTGAAATAGACATTTTCGTAAGTAAACATGAGTCATAAGCAATGTATCCTGTGGTAGACGTGTCTATTGTAAACCATGTGGTTGAATTTTGCTGTTTGAAAAACATCCAGCCAATCTGAGAATGGTTTTAAGTGGATTATATAATTTTACTCAGCCAATCTGAGAATGGTTTTAAGTGGATTATATAATTTTACTCAGCCAATCTGAGAATGGTTTTAAGTGGATTATATAATTTTACTCATATTTATTGACAATTTTAAAATTTAATTTTGAAGCATATATGAAATCACCATTTTCATGCATTTCTGTTATAGTTACCTCCCTTGTCTTTTAAGAACTATTTAGGATGCTGTATCCAAAGCAAAAGGGCAAGAGAGGAAAGAAAGGGCATGTGTGTCATTATCTTTAAGTGCTGTCATTATATACGGAGAAAGCCCAAACACTGAAATAAATACTAGAAATTGTTTTTAACAGTTGACAAAGGTGGCTGGCTACTTAATTCATATGTGTCCTAAGTGAAGCCTTATAAATCATCAAGAAGCATGTAAAAATACAGAGATCCTCTCTTTCACATTAAACATAGTTGACAAAACACCTCAGAGCAAATGTAAGTACACTAAGATTTTAATGAATATAATCACAAAAACTCATTGAAAGATGTAAAAAAGAGTTGAATAAAAGGATAGGAGTGCAAATATCTGGCTGCAGAAACCCACTGAACTATGCCAATTTCCATAGGTTTTACATTACTATGCCCAAATATGAGAGCAAGCACTAAATTATAGAATTATTAGTACCGTCATAGCACATTCTGCTTTTATCTCTAACGTGTGCACACTGCAGTGAAGGATAGCATGTATCAAACAGCATGTTAGTTAATAGGGGGAAAGGCCTGCTTTTAATATTTTGTGCATTGCACAGGCTTACTCTGAAGCACTAACATTGGAGCCTTCACATATGCGTCTGTTTTTATACATTGCTTTTATATTTGACTTGTATTATAACAAAACATAAAAAATAAAAAAGAAGGTGAAGGAGAAATGCACACATACAGAAAAACCGTCCTTTTGGAGAATGAATGGAAGTTGCAAAATTTCACCTTCTTTTGATTGTAGTTAACTGATATTCAAAGGGTCTGAGCTAGGGCTCAGTCCTAGTCTGCACTCGCAGGGTTCCGCTGAGCCCTAACTCTCCACTCTATTGCCTCCTACACCTCTCCAAGCCCCATCTCTCTTCCGTGGAGTATCCAGCATGATCTTTACAAAAACAAAACAAACAAAAGGAATCCCATCAGCCCCAGCTCAATGGCTCCTCCTCACACTTAGAATAAAATGACAGTGACACCAGAAAGTCCCACAGGCCCTACATAATCTAGCCCCTGTCTCCACTCCATCCTCCCTGCTCTCTGGCTGCACCTCACGCCTCTGTGCCGTTTCCGCGGAGGTAGGAGCCTCAGTTTTCTGAAGGAGGCTGGAGGGGTGGCCTGGGCCTCCTCGGAAGGGCAGGGCGAGCTCCTCTTCGCCCTCTTGTGACCACAAGGACGCCAGAGCTGCCAACAAGGCAGCGTGGGGCCTCCGGGCTCCAGTCTTCCTGCAGTGTGACCCAGTAACTCCTTAAGTACTAGCAAAAGAGCTGAATGAGGAGACGTATCAGAGGACATGTATCACACACTTAAAGATCTAGATAACGCAAAATAGATGAAAATGTTCGAGTGATGACAGTAGAAGCAGCAAACACCTGGCTGCCAAGAGAGGGAAATCCTGGAGAAGCTGACTGCCGGATGCGTCCCGAGTGGGGCTCCCAACTGAGAGAGCGGGAGAAACACCAGGCAAGATGGCCAAGCAGGACAGAAACCAGGAGGTTAGTTATGTCTGTGAGGAAGCCACGCAAGAGACCCCATAGCCAGACCTGTGCATAGAGATAATGTGTATAGTCCACAACCAGACCTGTGCACAGTGGCAAAACTTGGGAGGGCCATTCTCGGAGGAAAATGCAGAAATATGCAGACAGATACCTGCCACAGAGTTGTTGAAAGAATGAGTAGTTGCTAAAATTTGATCATATGCTAGGCCATAAAGCACTGATGGAAGTAGTGAAAAATGTCAGGAAGAATCTATCAGATTTGAAGCAAAATAGCCAGATTCACATGCAGAAAGCACTGCAAGTAAAAATTCCAGCATATACGTTATTTTCAGGGACACATGGAACATTTATTAAAATTGGCCATATGGTGGCAGAGAAGGAAAGTATCAATACATTTCGAAGAATTAAACCCATACCTCTTGTGGAATTAAATTAGGTATCAATACTCTGCCTAGTCTCCCAAATTTCTAGAAAATAGTTATATGTTTGGGAATTAAAACAATGCTTTTAAACAATGCATGGGGAAAATTAAAAATCACAATGGAACAAAGAAAATATAATGAACCAAGTAAGAATATGAAGGGTATCGAATCTCATGATATGTAGTTAAAGTTATGCTTACGCAGACATTTGCAATCTTAAATACATAACATAAAAAATAAGAAAGGCAAAAGATTAATAATCCTGTCAGGGAACTTCTGCTTCCAAGTAAGATGGAGTTTCAGAAACTGAATTTAACCTCCTACCTAAAACAAAGGCAAATCAGAAAAATATGAAAATATTTTCAAAGCATATGTCTTATAAAGGACTTACGTCGAGGATATATATATAAGGACCTTTTAAAATTATTAATAAGAGAACAATCAAATGAAATAATGGGTAAAATATTTATAGAAGTATGTTACCAAAGAAGATACACATATGGCAAATAAGAACATGAAAACATACTCAACATTATGGATATTTAATAAATGCAAACTAAAACCACAATCAGATGCATCAATTAGAATGGTTAACATTAAAAAGACTGGCTATATCAAGTGTCAGTGAGAGTGTGAAAGAACTGGAATGCTCATATATCATGGTTAGAAACGTAAAATTGTAAATCACTTTACAGTACAGTTTCTTATCCAATTAAGCACACCCATACCATGTGATCCAGCCTTGAGAATAAGATTCAACACTCTATTTATATTCAACACTCTACTAGAAGCTCTGACTAGAGCAATAAAAGATGTAAGGACTGCAGAGGAAGAAATAACGATTGTGTACATAGGAGAAACAAAGGCCGTAAGATATTATCAAATGTCCTAACATGCTCATAATTGGAATATCAGAAGGAGAAGTGGAAAGAATGAAACACAAGAAATAATGGACAAGTTATTTACAAAATAAATGAAAGACACTGAAGTACAGATCTAAGAAGTTCAGAGACCATCAAACAAGAAAAAAACAGAAACAAACAAACAGCTAGGCATATGAGAACCAAAGTGATACGTGTGTCAGACTAAGAAAATCTTCAAAGCAGCTGGAGGAAAAAATATACACTATTAGGTTGGTGCAGAAGTCATCGTGGTTTTTGCCATGAAACGAATAACAAAATGCTCAGGTAACCCAAGAAAAGGTAAAACAAGAAGAAGAAACAAAAATAAGTGGGAAGAGATAGAAAAAATACTAGTAAGAGCGACTTACATAAAAGTGGCATATGTCTCCAGGAGGACACCCAGTCCAAAATGTGTATGTACCTAGCAGTAGAGCTTCAAAATACATGGAGCAAAAAGTGATGGGATTAAAGATGAAATGTGTACAGACACAATTATACTTGAGACTTCAACACTCCTTCTTCAGTAATTAACAGTGAAACCAACCCAATAGTCCCACAGACTGTCCTTTCTGATATACATAGAAATTTATCTTTCTGGTCTTAAAGCTTGAAACTTATATTTGCTTTATCTGAGTTCCTTCTCCAGGAAAGGACCTTCAGGCTTCTTAAAAAAAAGTATCAAAGAACTGAAACTCACCAGATCAGTCTTCTCAAAAAAGTATAAAAGAACAGAAACACACCAAATCATCACACCAGATGCCAGAACCCTCATTTACCATGATTGCGTCTTTGCCACTCCCTAGTTTTTTTCTTACACATGGTTACATTTCTTCACTGCTATACAAACCCCTAGTTTTATTCCATCAGGGAGATGGATTTGAGACTGAGCTTATATCTCCTTGGCTGCAGCACCTGATTAAAGCCTTCTTCCTTGGTAATACTTGTTGTCTCAGTGATTAGCTTTCTGTGCAGTGGGCAGCAGGACCTAGCTGGAACCTCTGGTGTGTCAGTAATAATAGAACAGTAGGCTGAAAACTGGTAAGGATCTAGCCAACCTGAACAATGCTATCTAACAACTTGACTGGATCAGCGTATATGGAACACTATAGTCAACAATAGCATGCATGTGGATATTACTACTTCTCTCCAGACATTAAAAAGATAACAAAGAAATGATAGCAACAACTCCATGCCCATTGATTCACAAAATTAGATGAAACCTAAAAATGATTTGAATGATACAGGCTATCAAAACTTGCTCAAAGAGAAGTATGTGAATGAATGGTTCTATGTCAATTAGAGAAGTTGAATTTATAGCTCAAAACGTTCAATAAAAAAATTCCAAGCCCACATGTTTTCATTGACAGATCCTATAAACATTTAAGGAAGAAAGTATAGACTCTATTATACTTCCTCCAGTAAATAGAAAACAGAACACTTCCCAGTCACATTTTCAGCCAGAATTGCCCTAATAACAATATCAGATAATGATATCAGAAGAAAACTACAGTTCAATATCCCAAAAAAACTAATAGAAATAATCCTTGACAAAATAATAGCAAATCAAGTTCAGAAGCATATAAAAAATTTACATCTCAATCATGTTCTTATCTCAAAGATAGAAGCCTAGTTCAATATTTAAATATCAATCAATGTAGTTTACTGTGTAACAGACTAAGAAGGAAATCAAATGATAATCTCAATAGGTGCAGAAAAAAATTAGGCAAAATTCAAAAGCCATTCATGACAAAAACTCTTAGTTAAAATTAAATGATTTTAAAAACCATATTAATAAACAGAAAATAAACCGTATAATTATTTCAGTAGATGCAGAAAAGCGTTTGGAAAGATTTGACAGCTTTACATGACTAAAAATAAAACACTCAACAAGCTAATAGTGGAAGGGAACTTCCTCAACTTGATCAAGGGCATGTGTGAAAAAGCCATAGCTAACATCTGCTAAGATCAGGAGCAAGATAAGCATATCCCTTTTCACTGCTTCTATTTGACAGTGTACTGGAATTTCTAGCCAAGGCAATTAAACAAGAAAAAAGAAATAAAAAGCACCTAGATTGGAAAGGAAATAAAACTGTCTCTATTCACAGATGGCAATATCTTATATATAGAAAATTGTAAAGAAACCACATACACATACTCAAAAAACTATTACAACTAATAAACTAGTTTAGCAAAGTTTCAGGATACAAATCAATATGAAAATCACATGTATCTCTATACATTAGCAATGAATATTCTGAAAATGATATATTAAAAACAATTTCATTCACAATAGCATTGAATGTGATAAAATACTTAGCAATATGTTAAATCAAGGAAGTGTAAGTCTTACACACTGAAAACTACAGAACATTGTTGAAAGAAATTAAAGAGGACCTAAATAAATAAGAAGATAGTCCATGTTCATGGATTGGAAATTTTAATACCATTAAGATGGATTTCTCCCCATATTCACTACAGATTCAGTGCAATCCCTATAAAAATTCCAACTGCCTCATTTTTCAGATATGTATGTATCCATCCTAAAATTCATATGGAAACGCAAGGGACCTCAAGTAGCGAAAATAACCTTGAAGAAGAGGAACAAATATTGAAGACTCAAATATTCTGGTTTCAAAACTTACTACAGAGCTACAATAATCAGAATTGTATGATATTGTCACAAAGATGGGCATATAGATCAACGGAACCAGATTGAGAGTGCAGAATTCAATCCATGTATCTCTGGTCAACTGATTTTTGGCAAGGGTGCCAAGAGCATTCTGTGAGGAAAGAACAGTCTTTTAAATAAATGGCACTAGAAAAACGGATCTCCACATGCAAAAGGATGGATATCCATGTCACACCATATGCAACATTTAATTCAAAATATAGCATGTATAAATATAGGTGATAAAACTATAAAATTCCTTCAAAGAAATGTAGGTGTAAATATTTGTGACTTTGGATTAGGCAACAGTCTCTTAAATATGACATCAAAAGCACAAGTAATCAAGGGAAAAAAATAGCTAAATCGAGTTTCATCAAACTCAAGAACTTTTGTGTATCAATGGACATTATTAAGAAAGTGAAAAGCCGCCAGGCACCATGGCTCACGCCTGTAATCCCGACACTCTGTGAGGATGAGGAGGGCAGATCATGAGGTCGGGAGATCGAGACCATTCTAGCTGACACGGTGAAACCCCGTCTCTACTAAAAATACAAAGAATTAGCTGGGTGTGGTGGCGGGTGCCTGTAATCCTAGCTACTCGGGAGGCTGAGGCAGGAGAATGGCTTGAACCCGGGAGGTGGAGGTTGCAGTGAGCCGAGATCATGGCTGGCGACAGAGTGAGACTCCATCTCAAAAAAAATAAATAAATAAATAAAAAAGAATTTATCATGTGATTCAGCAACTCCACTCTTAGGGATTTACATAAAATAATTGTAACCTTATGTTCATACAAACATATTTGAACACATAGGACTTTTCATAGCCTCATTATTTGTAACAGCCAAAAGGTGAAAACAACCTACATGCTCATCAACTGAGGAAAGCCTAAACAAAATGTAGCCCATCCATATAATGGAGTATTTGTTTCAGCCACAAAAAGCCATGAATTACTGCTACATAGGGTAAGGATGGATCTCAAAAACATTGCACTAAGTAAAAGAAGACAAACACACACACAAAAAACCACTACTTTATGATTTCATTTATATGAAATGTTCATAATACGCAAATCTATAGAGACAGGAAGTAGATTAGTGGTTGCTAGGGAGTGGGAGAGAGCGGATTTTGGAAATACCGGTTTCTTTTGGAGTGTGGAAATATTCTGGAATTAGACAGTAGCTATGGTTTTACAACATTGTGAAAATACTAAAACTCACTGAGTCATAAACTTTAAAATAGGTGAAAGGATGAATTTTCTGTTATGGGAATTTTATATGAATAAAAGAAACAAATACAAAACTCTTAGTAAACTACTAGAAAGGGACCTCCTTAACCTGTTCCAGGGCGTCTACAAAAAATCTACAGGTATCATCAATCTAAATGGTGAAAGAATGAATGTTTCCACCCTTAGTGGACCATCCTAGGAGGCTCCCCCCTTATACTGCTAATTGACATTTTCCTGGAAGTTGTACCCAGTGTAGTAAGTAAAAAACAGACCTACATATTGTAAATGAAAAGGTAAATCCTGTCTGTACTCATGTGACATGATTGTCTAGAAAATTGAAAAGGATCTATGGAAAAACTTCAAGAAAAGGTGAGTTTAATCAGATCTTAAGAAACGTGGTCAGTATACAAAAGTCCATATAATTTCTACAGGTTAGCTATTGACAACTGGATTTTTTATTTTAAAAATATATTTTATATTTTTTTAATTCTTAGGTATATATTTAACAAAATGCATGCAGAGTCTGTACGTTTATGAAGAGGTAATGGAAGAAATCAAAGAATACCTAAATAAAGGGAGATATATCATGTTTGTGGATTAGAAGTTTCAATATGTTAAAATGTCAATTTTCCCCAACTTGATCAATAGATGCAATGCAATTTCTTTGTTTTTTTTTTTTTTTAAGACGGAGTCTTGTTCTGTTGCCCAAACTGGAGTGCAGTGGCCGGATCCCGGATCTCAGCTCACTGCAAGCTCTGCCTTTCGGGTTCACGCCATTCTCCTGCCTCAGCCTCCCGAGTAGCTGGGACTATAGGTGCCCGCCACCTCGCCCGGCTAGTTTTTTGTATTTTTTAGTAGAGACGGGGGTTTCACCGGGTTAGCCAGGATGGTCTCGATCTCCTGACCTTGTGATCCGCCCGTCTCGGCCTCCCAAAGTGCTGGGATTACAGGCTTGAGCCACGGCCCCCGGCTGCCATTTCAATTGAAATCTGTGCAAGGTTTCCAGTGATATTTCTAGTGATATTCTAGTGATATTAAGCTGATGCTTAAATATAAGGAAAGTCAAAGAAAATAGAACAGCTAATACAAACATTAAAAAGAACAAATTTGGAAGATTCACAGTACCTGATTTCAAGATTCACAACAAAGTCACAATAATCAAGAGAGAGTGGAATTGATGAAAATTTAGAGACATAGATCAACGAAACAGAATAGCGCCTAGAAATATACCAACACAAATCAGGTAAACTGACTTATAAAAAAAAGTGCAAAAACAATTCAATTGAAAAAAATGGGATTTTCTACAAATGGTGCTGAAACAATAGAATATTCATATTTTTTAAAAAACACCTTGACACATATATCGCACTTTACATAAAATGATGTAATTAAAGGTGATCATGGATCTAAATATAAAACATAAGATGGTAAAACTTCTAGCAGAAGGAATGAAAAATATCAATAAAAGTCCGGCTTTGGAAGAAGTTAATTATAGATATGACATTGAAAGCACGATTCATAAAAGGAAAAAAATGATAAATTGGCCTTCAGCAATTTTTGCCCTTTAAAATATATTGTTAAAATGAAAAGACAAGCCACAAGCTGGAAGAAGATATTTTTAAGCCACATATCTGATAACGCAATTTATCAGATACAGAATCTACCCAGAATATGTAAGAAGCTCTCAAAACTGAAAAATAAGAAAACAACCCACTTTTTTAAATGGGCAAATGATCTGAACAAACATTTTACCTAAGAGGATACATAAATGGCAGGTAAGCATATGAAAAGATATTGGACATCACTAGTTATTGGAGAAATACATGGTAACCTACAACATGATACAATTACACATCTACTAGACTGGCTAAAACTTTAAAAAATGAAAACAAAAAACAGAACAAAAACAAGAACTGAAATCATAAAGTCCTGGTGAGGATGCAGAGAAACTGGATCTCTCACACATTGCTGTTTGCATCCAAACCAGGCCACGCAGCAGGAGGTGAGCGGTCAGCAAGACAACTTTATTTGTACTTAACAGCTGCCCTGCTTTGCTCACATTACCACCTGAGCTCCACCTCCTGTCAGATCAGCAGCTGCATTAGACTCTAATCTAATGCCACTTTGGAAGTCAGTTTGGCAGAGTCTTTTAAAATTAAACACACATTTACCATCTAACCCAGGAAAGCCACTTCCAAGTATTTATACAAATGGAATGAAAATTTACATTCACACAACCTTTTTGGCACCAGGGACTGGTTTCATAGAAGACAGTTTTTCCACCGTCTAGGGCAGGATGGGGTGGGGAGGATGGTTTCAGGATGATTCAAGCACATTACAGTTATTGTGCACTTTATTTATATTATTATTACCTTGTAATAGTAATGGAATAATTATACAGCTCACCGTAATGTAGAATCAGTGGGAGCCCTGAGCTTGTTTTCCTGCAACTAGACGGTCCTGTCTGGGGGTGACGGGAGACAGTAACAGATCATCAGGCATTAGATTCTCATAAGGAGCACACAAAGTAGATCCCTTGCATACGCAGCTCACGACAGGGTTCATGCCCCCACAGGAATCTAATGCCCCCACTGATCTACAGGAGGCAGAGCTCTGGTGGCAATGCGAGTGACGGGGGACGGCTGTAAATACAGATGAAGCTTCACTCCCTGGATCGCTGGCCACTCATCGGCTGTGTGGCCCAGTTTGTAACCATGGCCTGGTCCATGGCCAGGGGTTGGGGACCCCTGCTGAACATGAATATATAGCAGCCTTTTTCTTGCTTTCCAAAGACTGAAACAACCCAGACAGCCTTCAGCAAATGAATGGATAAACAGTCTCTAGTGCATCCATGACGTGGAGCACTATTCAGTCGTAAGAAAGAAACATGTATTCATTCATGCAACATGAACGAATCTGGAGTGAATTTTGCTTAGTGAAAGAAGCCAAACCCAATGACTGTATGTTGTTTGATTCAATGGACACAGTGTTTTGGAGCAGGTAGTACTATACCAGAGAACTGATCAGTGCTTGTTTGCGGCTGAAGATGAAGGATCAATGACAGCCAAGAGGTCATGCAGGTATAATTGTGTGTGTGTGTGTGTGTGTTGAATTGTCTATTCTGTATGGTACTTTGCTGATGGATGTATAATCCTAGGCATCTGCAAAAACCCATGGAACTATACACCACAAAGAGTTAAGTGAATATTTTATTCCAGTTTTTAAAATCAACGAGAATATTGACAGAAGCCAAGAGCGATGCAAACTGTGACCAATGAATCTAACTCTATTACAAATAAATGTTATAGTCATGTTGAAGGAAAAGGCTGCATTGATTGACTCAGGTGTGAGGACCCTTAGAATGCTGAGAAGAAACCTTTTCAGTCCCTTTCAGGATGGTCCGACTTGTATGTTCGGCCTGAAGGGCTTCATTCATTCAGTTGGCTCTCGCGCGGACAGTCAGCCTAACTGAAATATCAGAATGCTTGAAGAAAGAAGGATGGAGTAGAGAGGATCCCAGAGACATCAGAGATGCTTGAACCACAGTGACTCCATTTGAGCGAGGGCTAGGAAAGTGAGGCTGGGACTTCTAGGCTACATTCCCAGAATAGGTATTCCTAGCCTCTAGATATTAACGGTTAAGGGAATGACTGATAATGTTTACTAAACAGACCCAGACTTGGGAATGCCCAGACATCCTGATATCTGGAGAACAAACACATTCCTAATTTTTCTTTAAAGATAATAAAATTGTTTCAAAATATAGCAATTAAGAAAATTAATTCTTTATCACAAATCTTTGTACCAGAGCGCATCTTGCCATGATCTTTTTTTATCCTATATACATACACATACGAGCATTGTACCGAGGGTGGACACATTTCCTCCTCTTACTTTCGGAAATGCCCTACTCTGTCTGTGGAGTAGCTGCACTTTCACCACTTTACTTTCTTAATAAACTTGCTTTTGCTTTGCACGGTGGACTCGCCCTGAATTTTTTCTTGTGTGAGATCCAAGAACCCTCTCTTGGAGTCTGGATCGGGACGCTTTCCTGCAGCAGTGGGACAGCTCAGAGTCTGTATCCAAATGTGTCTCCCACCCACTCCACTTACAGACTCTTCAGGTAAATAATTATTACATTCCCATTTTTTTTCCCTCAACAAAGTTTGTTTCTGGTAATCTGAGCCATCCTATGGGATGTACCTTCAGTGTACCATGTTGAGGAATTTACTCCAGCATGTGCTTCTGTACAGTTGGTGAGGAAATCAAAATTTTAAAAAAACCCTGAGATTCAGGAAACTATATCCAACAAATGAATGCAATGATTGGAAGTTCTGGTGTTACAGGAAAGGGGCCCCGATCCAGACCCCAAGAGAGGGTTCTTGGATCTATTGCAAGAAATAATTCAGGGAGGGTCCTTAGTGCAAAGTAAAAGCAAGTTTTTGAAGAGAGTAAAGTGGAGAAAGAACAGCTACTCCATAGACAGAGTGGGACATTCCTGAAGGTAAGAGGTGGAACGCGTTCACCCTGGGTACAATGCCTGTATATATGGGGAAATGTGCTCTGCTACAAGGATTTGTGATAAAGGATTAATTTTTTTACTTACTATATTTTGCAAGAATCAGTATTATTATCTTTAAAGCAATGTTAGGAATGCCTGCGTTCTCCAGATATTGTGATATCTGGACACCCCCAAGTCTGAGTCTGTTTAGTAAACATTATTAATTTGTCCCCTTCACCTTAAACATCTAGAGGCTGAGGACACCTAACTTTCTGAGAATACAGCCCAGCAAGTCCCAGCCTCATTTTCCCAGCCCTCACTCAAAATGGAGTCGCTCTGGTTCGAAAGCCTCTGACACTCAGATCATAGCTGCTACACAGCAAGCAAGAAAAATAGCTGGTGTGAGCTGGGGCAGGAGGCAGCTATCTGGCTGAGGCAAGATGTTATGGATTAGATATTATACCCAGGGTTTGATAATGGCAAAAGTATTATGCAGAGTAAATAAAGTCAGTAGAAAGCAAATGTTTTGCAGAAGATTCCCAAAGACCATCCGCTGAGATTGCGTTGGCAAAGACTGGGTCATAAACTTTCACATGCCACAGGCAGGGAGACATCATTATTAAGTAAAAGGCCAACATCCTTTGAACTTAATGGGACTCTGCACACCCCACAATAGATATCTTCTGTCATGAAGAAAGTAAGTGGGGAAATCAACACTTTCCACAGTAACATTTCACCAACTCATGAGAAAAGACTGCAAACTTGGGCCCAGAGTCTCACCTGCCCACAATGCCAGGACAACAACATCGCCAAATCTTAGGTCACCCCAGGAGACAGGACAGAGAAGGGAAGCAGTAGACTCAGATCCGAGTGGAAGTTACAAAATGCCTGAGGAAATTACATAGGTACATAAATTGTCTGCACTTGGCGGTGGGGGCTTGGTAAGTACAATTATTTGAATTAAATGGTTGTGTTTGCACACCAGAGTCTGTGACTGTAAAATTCACGCTACTTCTGTAATGAGCCTGAACTAATTTTATAATCAGAAAAAGGTCATGTTTTACAAGTAGTAAGAGTTAGCTGGGCACAGTGGCTCACACCTGTAATCCCAGCACTTTCGGAGGCTGAGGTGGGCGGGTCACCTGAGGTTGGGAGTTCAAGACTAACCTGGCCAACATGGTGAAACCTTGCCTCTACTAAAAATACAAAAATTAACTGGGCATGATGGCCTGCGTCTGTAGTCCCAACTACTTGGGAGGCTGAGGCCGGAGAATCTTTTGAACCCGGGAGGTGGAGGTTGCAGTGAACCGAGATCGTTCCACTACACTCCAGCCTGAGCAACAGAGCAAGACTCTGTCTCAAAAAAAATAAAAAAATAAAAAATAAATAAGTAGCAAGAGGTATGCAGAAAGTAGAGCTAGTCATGGAACTGGAGAGAGATGTTGACTTTTTGCAGATGAAGATGGTAAGCCATTATGTGCTTCTATTAAATGCGTTGTGGGAAGGCTTGATACCCATTTGATCAGTCATAGTAATTTGCTTGGCAGTAAGCTCTAGTTTGATTTTACAACAAATATTTCCATACCCAGATTGATTTTGTAGCTTTTCCTGTGAATATTACTGGTGTTGCTAGACTTGCAATGGCAGCTTCCACTTACATAGAAATTGATTGCATTAAAAGGGCTTTGCAAGGCAGAGAAATTCAATTTGCTAGCCATTTACTTCAAAGAGATTTTTCTGAGCAAGAAAAAAAGCAAAAGATTTCTCATCACTAAGAAGATTAAGAAAGTTTCAGAGCCTCAGGAGAAAATGTAAAAAGAGGCTGGTCAAACAGTCAGAAACTACATTATTGAAGAGCAATTCTGTAACAGTCATTGAGGCTTTTTCGTCTTCTAACGACCGTTGATTGTCTGACACCACTCAAGGCTTGGCAGGTTCTGGGAAAAAGAAATACCAGCGTAACTGCTCACATACATGTTTTGAGCTTCATTCATTTTTTGGAGATAATCGTTATGTAACATATATCCTCCTAAATGTTTTAATTTTTCTAAAATATATATTATGTTTAAAATTATAAGAGATTTAAAAATGTTTTGAAGGATATTTTCCTATAATCTCAATTCTGGTTTTTAAATTCATCTATAATTTATAGTCACTTTATGATTATGAAACGGTATATGAATTTGGACGCTACAAAAATTAACTCATTATTTCAATACTCAGTTATGCATTATTTAAAGTTCATTTATTTACTAAGCATACACAGGCAAGGTTTTGTATTAGGATGTCATTTAATATTATATTGTGAGCATTTTTTTTCTTTTCTTTTTTTTTTTTTTTTTTTTTTTTTAGATGGAGTCTCGCTCTGTCACCCAGGCTGGAGTGCAGTGGGGCCATCTCGGCTCACAGCAAGCTCCGCCTCCCGGGTTTACGCCATTCTCCTGCCTCAGCCTCCGATACAGGCGCCCGCCACCACGCCCGGCTAGTTTTTTCTATTTTTTAGTAGAGTCGGGGGTTTCACGGTGTTAGCCAGGATGGTCTCCATCTCCTGTCCTCGTGATCCGCCCACCTTGGCCTCCCAAAGTGCTGGAATTCCAGGTGTGAGCCACCGCGCCCGGCCTTCTGTGTTTTCTTGTATCATTAAAGATTATTGAAATAGATGATATGCCTGATTAATACTCCTTTAAAAGTCTGTTACCATATTTTATTGAATGATTTCTGTATTGCTGGACACATTCTGCTTCTAACAGTTTAGTAGTAAAAGGTACTGAGAGAAATATCAGCTATTTTATAATCAGCTTTTTGGCCATCAGCTTTTTTTATAATCAGAAATAAGCACATGTTATTTTCTACAGGCAGATTCCCACATTTGTAATTACTACCCAGCTATTCATTGTTTAATTTTACTATACATTAGTTTGAAGATATTAACAGTTTAAGATATTTACATGTCATTCGCTAATCATAATAGTGCTTGGACTATGCAGGAAGTACCATGAGGATGTACACAAGGTTCGTTGAAGAACATGCCAAGTATTTATTATGTTAAAATAATAATAAGAACTCCTATTCTTGGTTTATTAAAATTGTGTTTTAAAAATAAAGAAAAGAAGTGTTGGTTTTTATTAAATATCACTTCTGCAGCTATTGATGGGGTGCCATAGCCTAGTACATTGGTTATTTGAAGCAACATGATATATTGTAAGATTTTTAAAATGGGAAAGAAAGTCATTCATTCCAGTAAGTACTATTTGGTTATTCAAAATTTTCTTTTAAAATTATTATTGAGATTGATTTAATTCTTTTTGGGATTTTTGTCCGGGGAAGCAAAAACATTGATAGCTTTTTCTTTGGAACTACACTGGGTAATTGTGTGTAACCTGTCTTAATATAGCGAGTTGATTAGCCTTCTAATTTACTGCATGTTTTGAAACACAATATATAGTGTCCTAGAATCATTGCAAAAAGATTTCCCATGAAGTTTTCCACACCTAGAGCTTGTGGAAGGTAGTTTTCCACCGCGTTTGTTAACTTCAGGCTAACTTCAAGGTCATTGGGCCCTTTATTGCCCTTGCAAAGCCCTTCTTTCTTGACTTATATATATAAATGGCATTTTGCTTTCTCTCTCTTTCATACACTAATTCCATTCCCCTGCCATAGGCAGCCATTCAAACATCATTGATACATATTCTTTCATTTGTATTCGTTCTTAACGCAGTTCGTAATATTGATATAGACTTTAATCTATTTCTCATTTTCCACTCCAATCTATGTTTCTATTTTGTTTTGTTTTATTTTTGATACAGAATTTCGCTCTTGTCCCCCAGGCTGGAGTGCAATGGTGCGATCTTGGCTCACTGCTACCTCTGCCTCCTGGGTTCAAGCAATTCTCCTGCCTCAGCCTCCTGAGTACCTGGGATTACAGGCATTCGCCACCACGCCCAGCTAATTTTTTGTATTTGCAAAATCTATTTTCTATTTCAGTGCTTACAACTACTTTGTGATCTATTATTTTTACATTGTATTTCCAGTATGAATCCATTATGTCTTAAATTTCCCCAAGTTGGTTGGGCGCAGTGGCTCAAGCCTGTCATCCCAGCACTTTGGGAGGCCGAGGCGGGTGGATCACAAGGTCAGGAGATCAAGACCATCCTGGCTAACACGGTGAAACTCCGTCTCTACTAAAAATACAAAAAATTAGCCGGATGTGGTGGCGGGCACCTGTAGTCCCAGCTACTTGGGAGGCTGAGGCAGGAGAATGGCATGAACCTGGGAGGCGGAGCTTGCAGTGAGCCGAGGTCGTGCCACTGCACTCCAGCCTGGGCAACAGAGCGAGACTCCATCTCTAAATAAATAAATAAATAAATTTCCCCAAGTTATGGACAACTTGATTGCCTCTAACCACCACTCCCAAAGACAATGTTCTGAGGAATGTAATTGTACACATCCCATCATCAAATTGTGTGAAAACTGTTCTCTGTATGGTCACAGCAGCAGGACTGATGGTCACAACATCTGGGCATATTTAACTGGACCGGGGACCCCAGGCTCTCTGCAGAACGGCTGCACCTGTGTGTCTGCTTATTGGCTGCAGATTAGGTTTCCTCTATCCACAGAATTTTACTAGCACTGCATTACCCAGCTGTTTTTGCCAATCTCTTATGAGTAAAATGATATCCGATTATTGTTTTAATTTGCATTCCTTTAATTATGATAATGTTTGAACAACTCTCCAAATGCTCTTTTGCTTTCTGGCTTCTTTTCTGAATTACTTTATCTGTTCATATCCTTTGCTTAGTATTTCAACCGATGTGCCTACATTTCCTCTTGTTTATTTGAGGAGTCTTTGCATAATCTGAGTATGGATGCTTGTCAGTATTAGACTTGGAAAATAGTTCACCCCAATCTGTGATCTGTCAGTAAACTGTGTCATATTCCCTAAGGAACATAATTTTTTCTTTTGATATAATCACATATCAAATATAGCAATATTATATCTTGTGATTTGTGCTTTTGGCATTTAGGTTATGAAGACCATCCCTGCTTTTAGGTTACAATTGTATTTTCCTACATTGTCATCTATTCAATTCTTTTCCTTTCACATTTAGTTTTTCAGATACCTGGAATCAAATGCTACAGATAGGTTTATTAAAAGCAAAATCTATGTATTACTTTGTTTCTTTCAGGCTACACTGTGTTATTATGTATAATATCTTGAAAAAGTGAATTGATTAGTTTTCCAACTTACCACGTTATTTGAAACACAACACATATTGTCCTAGAATAATGGCAAATAAACTACCCACAACGTTGCCCATATATGTAACTATATGTGTGTGTGTGTGTGCATGTGTGTGTGTGTGTGTATCAGACTAACTTCAAGGCAATCATGAAATTGTATTTTTATATTTTTCTTTATGTAGTGATTCAGTTTTTCCAAAACCTTATGCTAAAATGTCCCTTTGGCCATTGGGTTTTAGTGCCAACTTTTCCAGATTTTATGAGCCTATCTAGGCTTAAATATGTCATTGAGATCTCTGTTGGGTCACATTAGCCTTGCAGATTGTTGTTGAGCCAGCACCATACTGGTCTTATTTATTTATTTGTTTGTTTATTTATTTTTATTTTTTTTGAGACGGAGTCTTGCTCTGTCGCCCAGGCTGGAGTGCAGTGGCCGGATCTCAGCTCACTGCAAGC
>NW_012115278.1:2538579-2556752 GCF_000951035.1 Colobus angolensis palliatus | reverse complement strand
TGCTTAATCATTCTTCTTTGCTCTTTTCTTAAATAAAGAGTCTTAATTATTCAAAACACGCTGTATCTCATAAATTTTTGAATCAATGTATTGACTTTCTCAAAAGCTCCCGTGGGAATTTTGATTGAAATGACTTGAATCTATAGATTAATTTGGAATAACTAACATGTTTATATTTTTAGCTCATCCTAATCACGTGCAAGAAATGTCGTTTGTTTTAGAAAACTGTAAGTCACTTTAAAAAGTTACTTTTAACAGTGATTGTGTGTTTATTTTTTCGCTGTTTGTAATAAAGTGTCTGACCCTAATTGCTTAATGGTTGACTCCTGAGACAGCTTTTTAAGCGTCATTCCTTCTTCTTACCCGTGTGCCTCATTTCTGGGCAAGCTGAGAAAAAAACCTGGTGCTCTCTCCTTTGTTACCAGTTGGGGTTTCAAACCATGCAACCACCTACTGATGTACACAATTCCTCACCCAGGCCCCACTGCCTATGTGCAATACAAAACCCTAGCCAAGCCAGGTGCAGTGAGTGGTGTGTGCCTGTTGTCCCAACTACTCAGCAGCTGAGGCAGGAGGATTGCATGAGCCCAGGAGTTCCAGGCTAGCCTGGGCAACATAGTGAGACCCTGTCGGTATTAAAACAAAACAAAACAACAACAACAACAACAACAAAAATAAGCTAGCCAGTCTCCTCCCTTTCCCCACTCTCTCAAGCCACTTTTAGTCCAGCTTGGGAAGGCTGCCACGCTGTCCCGCAAGAGCGCTGCTATGCAAGCGATCAACATTTCACCCCTCTCAGTGTGAGTGTGGCAACAGCCAAACCAGAGTTTGGATGAGGGTCCACCTTCTTTCTGCAGAGGAACAGCAACAATATTTAATTATATTTTATTTTTATGATGGTCTTATATTTTGTAAAGTATTATTTTTTTAGTAGTTTTACTTCTGTAGAGAAATATTTGGTTTTGGAAATTGACCAGAATCTGACATTTTGCCAACCTCTTGTTTTTTAATAATGTATTTGTTTATTCTCTTATTTTTTTCTTTTCAAATTATCATGTGATCTATACATAACAATAGATTTATCTGTTCCTTTCTAATCCTGACACCTGGTAATTCTATTCTTTTCCTAGATTATTATCTAAAAGCTCCAAAACAACGTTAAATTAATATGGCTCTAGTGGGGATTTTCACCTTATCCTGATCTTTTTTTTTTTTCGGAGTCTTGCTCTGTCGCCCAGGCTGGAGTGCAGTAGCATGATCTCTGCTCACTGCAAGCTCCATCTCCAAGGTTCACGCCATTCTCCTGCCTCAGCCTCCCGAGTAGCTGGGACTACAGGTGCCGCCACCTCGCCCGGCTAGTTTTTTGTATTTTTTAGTAGAGACGGGGTTAGTAGAGACGGGGTTTCGCCGTGTTAGCCAGGACGGTCTCGATCTCCTGACCTCGTGATTCACCAGCCTCGGCCTCCCAAAGTGCTGGGATGACAGGGGTGAGCCACTGCACCCAGCCCTTATCCTGATCTTAAAGAGGAGGCATCTAAAGGTTATCTGTTAAGTGTGTGTATGCTGTAGATTTTATATGCTATATATATTTTTGGAATGTAACATCTTCCAAGATGAAGAAGTTTCCTTCTATTTCTAATTCACTGAGTTCCGTTTTAAATCTTCTTTTATGTTTAATTTTTGTGGATACATAGTAGGTGCATAAGATGTTTGGATAAAAGTATGCAATGTGAAGTGACCACATGGCGGGGAACGGGGTGTCCATCCCCTCAAGCGTTTATCCTTTGTGGTACAAAAACTCCAATTACATTCTATTATTTTAAGATGTACAATTAAGTTATTATTGACTATAGTCACCTTGTTGTGCTATCAAATAGTAGATCTTGTTCGTTCTTTCTATTCTTTGTACTCATTAACCGTTTTTACCTCCCCCGCAACTCCCCACTCCCCTTCCCAGCTTTTGGTAACTATCTTCCACTCTGTGTCCACGAGTTCAACTGTGTTGATGTTTAAATCCCACAAATAATTGAGAACATGTGATGTTTGTCTTGCTGTGCCTGGGTTATTTCACTTAGACCACGTAATGATCTCCAGTTCCATGCGTGTTGCTGCAGATAACAGAATCTCATTTGTTTTTATGGCTCTGTAGTATTCCATTGTGTATATATGCCCTGTTTTCTTTATCCATTAAGCTGTTGATGGACACTTGGGTTACTTGGAAACCATAGCTATTGTGAACAGAGCTGTAACAAACATGGGAGTGCAGATATCTCTTCTGTATACTGATTTCCTCTCTTTTGGGAATGCTCAGCAGTGGATTGCTGGATCATATGGCAGCTCTATTTTTAGTTTTTTGAGGAACCTCCAAACTGTTCTCCATAGTAGTTGAACTAATTTATATTCACTTCAACAATGCATAAGAGTCACCTTTTCTCACATCCTTGCCAGCATTTGTTATTGACTGTCTTTTGAGTATAAGCCATTTTATCTGGGGTGAGATGATATCTCATTGTAGTTTTGATTTGCATTTCTCTGATGACTAGTGATGGGGAGCACGTTTTCATATACCCGTTTGACATTTGTATGTCTTCTTTTGGGAAAAGTCTATTCAAATCTTTTGCCCATTTTTTGATTGGATTATTAGGTTTTTTTTTTTTTTTTTCCTATAGAATTGTTTGACCTTCTTGTATATTCCGGTTATTAATCTCGTCAGATGGGTAGTTTGCAAATATTTTCTCCCATTCTGTGGGTTCTCTCTTCACTTTGTTGTCTGTGTCCTTTGCTGTGCAGAGGCTCCTTAACTTAATGTGATCCATTTGTCCATTTGTGCTTGGGTTGCCTGTGCTTGTGGAGTATTGCTCAAGAAATTTTTGCCCAGACCAATGTCCTGGAGATTTTCTCCCAATTTTTTTTGTAGTAGTTTCATAGTTTTAAGGTCTTAGACTGAAGTCTTTAATCCATTTTGATTTGATTTTTGTATGTGGTGAAAGATAGTTGTCTAGTTTTATTTTTCTGCATATGGATATCCAGTTTTCCCAGCACCAATTGTTGAAGAGACTGTCTTTTCCCCCAGTGTATGCTCTGGGCACCTTTGTTGAAAATGAGTTCACTATAGGTGTGTGAATTTATTTCTGGGTTCTCTATCCTATTCCATTGGTCTATTTGTCTGTTTTTATGCCAGTACCATGCTATTTTGGTTACTATGACTCTGTAATATAATTTAAAGTCAGGTAATGTGATTCCTCTAGTTTTGTTCTTTTTGCTTAGGGTAGCTTGGCTGTTCTGGATCTTTGTGATTTCATACAAATTTTAGGTTTGTTTTTTCTATTTCTGTGAAGAATGTCATTGATATTTTAATAAGAATTGCACTGAATCTTTGCAATGGCTTTTGGTAGTATGGCCATTTTAAAATTATTGATTCTTTCAATCCATGAGCATGAAATATGTTCCATTTTTCTATTGTCTTCTTTAATTTATTTCCTTGGTGTTTTATGGTTTTCATTGTAGATTTTTTTTTCACTTCTTTAGTTAATTCCTAGGTATTTAATTTTATTTGTGGCTATTGTAAATGGGATTACTTTTTAAATTTCTTTTCAGATTGCTTACTGTTGTCATTTAGAAAAGCTACTGATTTTTGCATGTGGATTTTGTATCCTGCAACTTTACTGAATTAGTTTATCCGTTCTAATAGTTGTTTTGTGGAGTCTCTAGGTTTTCCAATAGTTGAGTTACTTTTTAATATCATAAAAATGTTTTGAACTTTTTGGAAGCTTTCTTTGAATCTGTTGAGATTAGCATTTTTTTTTCCTGCATTCCAACATGGTATGTTCCACTGACAGATTTTCTAATGTGAATTCTCCATGCAATTCTTAGTTAAACGGAATTTTGGCCTGTAGTGTATTCATTGCCATCCATTTCTAAGTATTTATAATCCTCAGAATTATTTTAAATTTAAGAATCATTTTTCCGAAATATGTAAAATTTTAGCAGGAACATATTGTATTATATTTTAAAAACAGTCTGTATGATACTGGTTCGTTGGAATTGGTGGAATATTTTCCTTTATGGCGTAAATAATGCATACGTTACCAGATCATTTAATGTCTCTATCCCAGGTATAGTGTTCAGATTGGCTCAAGTTTTCATTTTAAGTGATGTTTTAATTTTAAATGCAACTCTTTGTATAGTTATTTTTGTGGTTGCTCTAGGGATTACAATATACATACTGAATCTTTAAAAGTCTATTTAGAATAAAAATTGTACCTGCCTAAGTGCAATATAGAAACTTTTATAGATCCCTTTAAACTCATTTTTTTTGTATGTTAGTGCATATATTTTCTGTGTTGTACAGACTCATTTAATCTAAAATATTTCTTACCGAATTCTGGGAAATTTGTTCTAATTTTATCACAGAAGTTATTTCCTGGTGCGTTTTCTTTTTTTGCACTTCTGTTACTTCCTATTTTCCAGATGTTGTCGCTTATATATTTTCTCTCTCCTTGCTATTCCTAACTTCTGATTCTTCGGTGCTGCCTTTGAGACTCCAGTATGATCTTCCAGGCCACTCACTTGTTCTTCAGTCATTTACATTCTATTTATTCCTTTCCACATGTTCTTTCCTAAAACAGTTTCATATTTTATAACTGATATTTTATCATATTCTTTTTTATGTCGTTTCATCTCATGCTACTAATGTTCTCTTGCTTCTTTGATATATTTATTTTGCCTCTTTTACTTTATTGCTCCATCTTTTTCAATAATTTCACTTCATGTCAAAAATGTCTGGTTTTTCCTTTTTAATTCTAGAAGTACTTTTTAAATGTCTGGTAATTCTGTGTGAGGCAGTAGCTGACTTGCCTGGGGACAGGTGTTGGAGGAAGGTTAAAGGCCAGGCCTCAGGTTGTGTCCTTCCATATCATTGGCACATTTTTTTTTTTTTTTTTTTTTTACTGTCAGTTATAGTTTCCTTACCTTCAGTTATGTATTTGTCTTTCACTTGTTTACTTGCATTATTTTTCTTATTTTAAACGACTCTTTCAGCATAACAAATACAGTGCCTTGCACACAGTAATTGATACATAATTATGATTTCCATTGTTACCATTAACAATAAGGTTTAATTCTGCACATGAATATCCTGTTGTTCTAACACCATTTGCTGAAAAGCTTGTTCTTTGTCAAGAATCATTTGCTGACTTTCTGGAGTCCCTGTTTTACTCAGTTGACCTATATATCTTGCCCTTTCACCAATACCATACTGTCTAGGTTAGTTTACTGAGGATTTATGGTGATTCTAAAAATGTGGTGGTGAGTCATCATTCACCATTGTATGATGAGGGTGAAGGGTGAAGATTTTTTTCTCAGAACATACTTGATGCATTTATACCTTGGGAACTTTGAACTTTGTATTGCCTCTGTTTTCCTACAAATCTCATGGTTAACTTCTTCCATGACTCAGATTCCAACTGAAAATTTGTTTTCTAAGGAAACTTTTTTTTTTTTAAATACAGGGTCTTACAGTGTCACCAAGGCTAAAGTGCAGTGGCACAATCTGGGCTCACTGCAGCCTTGACCTTCTGGGCTCAAGCAATCCTCCCACCTCAGCCTTCTGAGTAGCTGGAACTACAGGCATATGCCACTCTGCCCTGTTCATTTTGTTTATTTTACTTTATTCTTTTTTGAGACAGGATCTTACTCTGTTGCCTAGGCTGGAGTGCGGTGGTGCTATCTTGGCTTACTGCAGCCTTGACCTCCTGGGCTCAAGTGATCCTCCCACCTCAGTCTCCCGAGTAGCTGGAACCAGACCTGCACTACCAAACCTAGCTAATTTTTGTATTTTTTATAGAGACAGTATCTCACTATGTGGCCCAGGCTGGTCTCGGACTCCTGGACTCAAGCGATTTTCCCACCTAGGCCATTCTAAGTGCTGGGATTACAGGCATGAGCCACCGAGCCTAAGCAATGAAACTTGTTTTTTTGCATCCTATTTAATATGGCTTCTCTCACATAATTTTCTATTATAATATTTTATTTTAATTTTGTTACTGGATATAACACAATTAGAAATTATCTTTATTGTTTGTTTCCTGTCTCCTTCAGTAAAACTTAAACAGTGGTTCAGTAACCATGTTAGCTACTGTTGGAGCAAAAACCAGGGCCTAAGCTTATCTAACACAATGTGTATTAACTTTTTAAAAATGTGTGTACGTTTCTTTAAATGTTATTTCTTAATTTTCACAAAATGCTAGTCAAGATATCTTCAATAGACAGTTTGGGAACATGCTTATTAAAGGACTTTTAGACCTTAGCAATAATCATGAAGATTACATTTTATCCTTTTTTGTGTTTTTTTTTTTCAGGAACGCAGTCAAAGAACACAGAACATTTTATGCCATTTATGAAACCAGGTACGTCCATTATACCTGCATTTTATCAGTGAAAGGTTTTCACTTCTTACTAATGCTATGAGTATTAGTAGTGATTGCAATATGAGTCTATAACTTATTTTATGTATTTTGATTTTGAAATGCTTGTCTAAATTATGTTAAGGAATAGATAGAGAGAGACTAAAAGAATATAGTGATGAAATAGTATCACCTTAACTTGTGTAATGTTGCTATAAGTTTAAATGAAAGTTTTGTTGAATTCCATCAGGGCATCTGATTCTAGGAATAGGTGTATGCAAGTTTCATATCGAGTGATTTCACGTGGGAAGGAGCTTCAAACATCCTCATTTGCCATGTTTGGAAAGGTAGCCCATGAAGTTTAGGCTTGTCCAAGATCACACAGCTACTCAGAAGAGGAGTTAAATAAAGAAAATATGTTCCTTACCTTTATCACCATGCTCTCACATTGCTCCACAATGACTGGCCAAAAAAAAAAAAAAAAAAAAGCCATGTAATTATTTTGTGCATATAAAATCACGTTCTCCAACTGATATTCTCTTAGAAAGAAACAAACTGACAACAAAATCTTGCAGTAACTGTTTAGAAGTCATATATTTAAAGAAAACTAATCATGTAATACTTTTCTTTAATCTTTAAAGATTCATCTACACTACAACTTCACAGTTAAGACTTCTCTAGATACCAACCCCTCCCAACCTCCAAACCAAATCAGCCAGCATTCCAGCCAAAGTTCATTCTCCTCTGGGTCCATTCTTTTTTAATGTTTAAAGCTTTTCTATGTAAAAATATAACCCCTCCTTCCTTCCTATTTTCTTTCCTTCCTTCTTTCCTTTCATATACCCAGTCTCAGTACTGTAATATGAACTACAGTAGTTGTTAAATATTATTGGTAGAATTCATAATTTGTTATTAAACATAATTCTAATTTATCATTTTGCATATATATAATTTTATTCACTCATCCACATGTGAGCATCAAGAAATGCTCCAATGGATATCTGAAAATCAAACACATCTGTAATCCTCCTCATCATAATGACGTGGGTCAACTCCCCTGACCATATGGCAACTCCAGTTTTAGCCATCAGGTTTCCTGGCATGAGAAACCCAAAGTGACCAAGCAACAATAGCTTTACTGTTACTGAGGTTATTAATGTGCCTACTTGTGGGAGTGTCCTTTTTCTGAGAACCAGGACAAGTATACCCAAAATACTGATTTTTTTTATTATTCACTGTTAACATTAAGGTTCACACTTTGTGTTGCAAATTCTATGGCATTTGAAAAATGTACAATGACATATGTCTACTTGAGAACAAGTATAGCATAGTAGTAACATATTCTATGTGTATTATAGTATCATACAGAGTAGTTTCACTGCCCTAAACTCGTCCTGTTCTTAATCTATTCATGCCATCTTACCTCCCCGTGAAGTTTGAGAACCATTAATCTCTTCTTACTGTCTCCATCATTTTGCCTTTCCAGAATGTCATATAGATGACATTCTGTACCCTGCCAAAACTGGGTTCTTGTGCTGAGCAGTATGCATTTAAGAACATTCCATGAATTTCTGTGACTTGATAGCTTATCCCTTTTTATCTCTGAATAATCTTTCATAGTATGAATGTGCCACAGTATGTTTAGACACCCAATTAGTGAAGGATATCTTGGCTGCTTTCAAGTTTTGACAGTTATGGATATAGCTACTATAAACATTCATGTGCAGATTTTTGTGTGGTAAATACCAAGAAGCATGATTGTAGATTAAATGGTGTATTAGTCTGTTTTCATGCTGCTAATAAAGACATACCTGAGACCAGGTCATTTATAAAGGAAAGAGATTTCATTGACTCAGTTCCACATGGCTGGGTAGGGCTCATAATCATGGCGGAAGGCAAATAAGGAGCAAAGTCATGTCTTACATGGTGGCAGGCAAAAGAGCTTGTGCAGGGAAACTCCCATTTATAAATTCATCAGATCTCATGAGACCAATTCACTACCATGAGAACAGTACGGGGGAAACCACCCCCATGATTCAATTATCTCCACCTGGCAAAACCCTTGGTACATGGGGATTACTACAGTTCAAGACGAGATTTGGGTGGGGACCCAGCCAAACCATATCAAATGGTAAGAGTATCTCCAGTTTTATAAGAAACTGCCAAACTGTCTTTCAAAGTGGCTGGACCACTTTGCCTCCCAGCCAGCAATGAATGGGAGTTTCTGTTGTTCTATATTTCAGTCAGCATTTGGTGTTGCCAGTGTTTTCGACGTAGCCAGTCTCACAGGTGTGTAGGGGCATAGCATTGATGTTCTATTTGTAATTCCACGAGGACATGTGATGTTGAGCATCTTTTCATATGCTTATTTGCCATCTGTGTTTCTTCTTTGGTGAGGTGTCTATTCAGGTCTTTTGCCCAACTTTATTTATTTTTATTTTTATTTTATTTTAAATTCTGGGATACATGTGTAAGATGTCCACATTTGTTACAAAGGTAAATGTTAGCCATGGTGGTTTGCTGCACCTATCAACCCATCAACTAGCTATTTTTTATGCTGTCCCTCCTACCCCCTCCCCGAGATACTCCTCCCCAGTATGTGTTGTTCCCCTCTCTGTGTCCATGTGTTCACACTGTTCGCTCCCACTTACAAGTGAGAACATGCGGTGTTTGGTTTTCTGTTCCTGCATTAGTTTGCTGAGGATAGTGGCTTCCAGCTGATCTATGTCCCTGCAAAGGATGTAATCTCACTCCTTTTTATGGCTGCATAGTATTCTATGGTGTATATGTACCACATTTCCTTTATCCAGTCTATCGCTGATGGGCATTTGGGTTGATCTTATGTCTTTGCTATTGTGAATAGTGCTGCAGTGAACATACATGTGCATGTATCTTTGTAACAGAATAATTTGTATTCCTTTGGGTATATACAACAGAAAATGGGATTCTTGGGTCAAATGGTATTTCTTGTTCTAGGTCTTTGAGGAATTGCCAGACTGTCTTCCACAATGGTTTAACTAACTTCCATTCCTACCAATAGTGTAAAATTGTTCCTATCTCTCCACAGCCTCATCAGCATCTGTTGTTTCTTGACTTTTTAATAATTGCCATTCTGCCTGGCATAAGATGGTATCTCACTGTGGTTTTAATTTACATTTCTCTAATGCTCAGTGATGTTGAGCTTTTTTTCATATGTTTGTTGGCCACATAAATGTCTTCTTTTGAGAAGTGTCTGTTCATGTCTTTTCCCCACTTTTTAATGGTGTCATTTGATGTTTTCCTGTAAATTTGTTTAAGTTCCTTGTAGATTCTGGATATTAGACCTTTGTCAGATGGATAGATTGCAAAAGTTTCTCCCATTCTGTAGGTTGTCTGTTCACTCTGATGACAGTTTCTTTTGCTGCGCATAAGCTCTTTAGTTTAAATAAATCCCATTTGTCAATTTTTGCTTTTACTTGCAATTGCTTTTGGCATTTTCCTTATGAAATCTTTGCCCATGCTTATGTCTTGAATGGTATTGCCTAGATTTCCTCCTAGGGTTTTTCATTTAAGTCTTTAATCCACCTTCAGTTAATTTTTGTGCAAAGTGTAAGTAAGGGGTCCAGTTTCAATTCTCTGCATGTGGCTAGCCAGTTCCCCCAATACCATTTATTAAATAAAAGACCCTTTCTCCATTGGTTGTTTTGTCAAGCTTGTCAAAGATCAGATGGTTGGAGGTGTGCGGTCTTATTTCTGGGCTCTCTATTCTGTTCCGTTGGTCTATGTGCCTGTTTTTGTACCAGCACCATGTTATTTTGCTTACTGCAGCTTTGTAGTATAGTTTAAAGTTGGGTAGCATGATGCCTCCAGCTTCGGTCTTTTTGCTTGTGAATGTCTACTTCTGTGAAGAATGTCAGTGGTAGTTTCATGGGAATAGCACTGAATCTATAAATTACTTTGGTTTTGTCCAATTTTTAATTGGGACATTTGTTTTTCTGTTGTTGAGTTTAAGGGTTTTTTTGTTTATTTAATAGTTTGAAAATCAGTACTTTATCACATGTGTTTTGCAAAGATTTTCTGCCAGTCAGTGGCTTGTCTTTTCATTCTCTGAACAATGTCTTTCACAGGGCAGAAGTTTTTAATTTTAATGAAGTTCGACTTACCAATTTTTTGTCATTAATAGTGCTTTTTTTGTTGTATCTAAAAAGTCAGCACCAAACCTAAGGTTGCCTAGGTTTTCTCCTATGCTATCTTCTAAATGTTTATATTTTAGCATTTTACATTTAGGTGTATGATCCATTTTTAGTTAATTTTTATGAATTTTTATGATGGTATGAGATCCCTCCCCCTCTCTCCATGTCTACATCTATATCTATGAGGCATGCATATATACACATATATATATGAGGCACGTATACATATGAGGCATATATATATATACACACATATATTTGCATGTGGATGCTCAATTCTTTCAGCACCATTTGTTAAAAATTCTATCATTTCTGCATTGAATGGCCTTTGCTATTTCGTCAAATATCTGTCTACTCCACTTGTGTGAATCTGTTTCTCAGCTCATTGTTCTGTTCCCTATATACATTTGTGTATTATTTCACCAATACCACACCCTCTTGATAATTGTAGCTTTATGGGAAGTCTTTTATTTTTAACTTTTATTTTAGGTTCAGAGGTACATGTGCGGGTTTGTTATAAAGGGAAACTCATGTCATGGAGTTTGTTGTACAGATTATTTCATCACCCAGGTACTAAGCCTAGTACCCAGTAGTTATTTTTCTTGGTTCTCTCTCCTCCCACCCTCCACTCTCAGGTAGGTGCCCACTGTCTCTTGTTCCTCTCTATGTGTCCACATGTTCTCATCATTTAGTTCCCACTTATAAGTGAGAACACATGGTACTTGATTTTCGTTCCTGCATTAGTTTGCTAAGGATAATGACCTCCAGCTCTATCCATGTTCCTGCAAAGGACACGCTCTTATAGCTGCATAGTATTCAGTGGTGTATGTGTACCACATATTTTTTTATCCAAACTACCATTGATGGGTATTTAGGTTGATTCCATGTTCTCTGTATTGTGAATAGTGCTACAGTGAATACACAAGTTCATGTGACTTTATGATAGAATGATTTATAATGTAATGGGGTTACTGGGTCAAATAGTAGTTCTGTTTTTAGCTCATTGAGAAATCACCATACTGATTTCCACAATGGTTGAAGTAGTTTATACTCCCACCAACAGTGTATAAATAACCCCTTTTCTCTGCAACCTAACCACCATTATTTTTTGACTCAGAGCTATTCTGACTGGTGTGAGACAGTATCTCACTGTGGTTTTTATTTGCATTTCTCTAATGATCACTGATATTGAGCTTTTTATCATATGCTTGTTGGCTGCATGTATGTCTTCTTCTGAAAAGTGTCTATTCATGTGCTTTGCCCACTTTTTAATGTTTTTTTTTTGTCAATTTGTTTAAGTTCCTTACAGATTCTGAATATTATACCTTTATCAGATGCATAGTTTGCAAAATTTTTTCCTATTCTGTAAGTTGTCTGTTTACTCTGTTAATAGTTCCTTTTGCTGTGCAGAAGCTCTTGAGTTTAATTAGATTCCATTTCTTAATTTTTGCTTTTGTCGTGATTGCTTTTGGTGCCTTTATCATGAAATCTGCTGATTCCTGTGTCAAGAATGATATTGCCTAGGAGCTTCTGGGCTGAGATTATGGGGTTTCCTAGATATAGGATCATATCATCTGCAAACAGGGATAGTTTGACTTCCTCTCTTCTTATTTAGATGCCCCTGATTTCTTTCTCTTGCCTGATGGCCCTGGCCAGGACTTCCAATGCTATGTTGAATAGGAGTGGTGAGAACGGACTTCCTTGTCTTGGGCTGGTATTCAAGGGGAATGCTTTGTAAGAAGTCTTGAAGTTGGGTAGTGTCAGTCCTCAGTCCTCTGACTTTGTTTTTCTCCTTCAGCCTTTTGTTGGCTAGTTTGGCCCTCTTGCCGTTCCATGTAAACTTTAGAATTAGTTAGTCAACATTTAGAGAACAATTTGCTGGAATTTTGACTGGTATTATGTTTAATCTATAGATCAAGTTAGAAAGAACTGACGTCTTGGCAGTGTTGAGTTTTCCTGTTCATGCACTGGAAATATCTCTCTATTTAGATCTTTGATTTATTTCATTGAGGTTGTAATTTTGTAGTTTTCCTCACATAGATCTTCTATAGGTTAGATTTATTCCTAAGTATTTCATTTTTATGCCAATGATCGAATAGTTTTAAGTTATATTATTCTTTGATTGTTTACCATAGATATTATAGTAGGCATTCTTTTAGTAGAGTCTAATATGTATTATAATTGTCCTACTTCATAATTATCATTCATTTTAACTCCACATACATTTAAAACCCTACAAGTTGTTATAATTAGCATAGAAGTATGTTTTACACATTCAATATTCATTTAGATTTACTGACATATTTACCACTCATGTAGTTCTTAATTTTTTTATACACTACCATGTTTCTCTTAGCAATTATGTTATCTATGGGAAGGACTCCTTTCAGTACCTCTTAGTGCAAGTGTACTGACAGCAATTTCTCTAAGGTTTTTGTCTGATATGTCTTTATTTTTCCTTCAAAAGTGAAGCATGTTTTCACTGAGAATAGAATTATTTGTTGGCATGTACTTTCTTTCATCACTTTAAAGATCAGATTCCAGGGCCGCCTTTGTTGTCCTTTTTCTGTTAGGAAGTCAATCACCGTCAGTCTTATTGCTGCTCTTTGAAGTTAATTTGTGCATTTTGGGGATGTGTGTACAATTTTTCCTTTGATTCTGATTTCCAAAACTTTTACTATGGTGTCATTTTCTTTTTTATCTTTCTTTCTTTTTTTTAAGAGCTTTGGTTTCATAGTGCCTGTGAATTTGTGGCTTAATCTCTTTTTATCAATTTTAGAAATGCCTTCTTAGCCATTATCTCTTCAAATATTGCTTCCGCACCATTTGATCTCTTCTCTCCTTCTGGAAATTTAACTAGAACTATGTTACACCTATTTCACCATAGTCTTAGGTATTTTATTCTCTTTTCTGTGTTTCCGTACTTCATTTTTTCCCATGCTTCTGTCTGGTTATTTCTTACTGAACTATCTTCCACGTAACCATTTCTCTCTTCACTGTATCCGATCTGCCATTTGGCCCATAGTTTGCGTTCTTTATTTGCCATTGAATTTTTTATTTTCCATTTAATTAGCTCATATACATTTTCATTCTCTGAAGTCTTTTTCTATCTTGTCATCTATGTCAAGTATATTAATCAAAGTTTTGTTGAAGTCTGCATATGATAACTCTAATATCTGGATCACCATCGTTATGATTTTATCACTAGTTTTTTAGGTTCCAGGTCCTGGTATGTTTTTTAAATTTGATTTAATGCCAGAGATGTGCTTTAGAATACAAAAATCCTAGATCAATACTGTGCAATAGAACTTTCTATGAAGATGGAAATGTTCTATGTGTATGCCGTCTGATATGGTAACTGTTAGCCACATGGAGCATTTGAACAGTTGAATTGTGATTAGTGTGATGGAGGAAGTACTTTTTAATTTTATTTACTTTTAGTAAATTTAAATGTAAATAGCCACATGTGGCTTGGGGCTGACGTCGGTCAGCATGGTTCTAGATGAAGTTTCTCGCCTGGCACTGTGTAGTAAATGTTGCAGACGCTCTGGTTGGTATTTCTTCTACCAGAGAGCATAGCGTTTAGCTCCCAGCAGGAGGCAGAGCGGGAGAAGATCACTTTAATGTGATCAGGCGCCGAGCTGCGGTCCAGCATGTCTTTGCTCTCTCTCTGGTTACCCTGCCTCTTAGTTTGTGGTTTCCCAGGGTCATGCATGAAAGCCCAGTGTGATAACCTGGGCCTCTCCACCTTGCCCAGTTCCGAATCCCAGTTTTTGTTTCCTGGAATGATGGGAACCCTGGTGGCTCTCCTCAGCCTTCCAGCCTGTCACGACCTGCCGGCTGCTCAGCTTCTCTGCCTCTTGGCCTGTGCTGCTCAGGAACCGGCAAAGGGCTTAGGAGAGTAACGTGTCAAACTCTTGAAATCACTTTTCTGCACTTCTTTTTTCCAGGATCTTGGCCTCGCAGGCCCTGGCCGTGCGGCAGCCCTGATCCTCCATTTTCATCTCATTAGGTCTGCCAGCCTAATGAAAGCTCTTCTCAGCCTCGAGTCCTCCACAGCTGCTTTCTGTTCAGCTTCACAGCCTCTGCCCCACACAGCTCAGGAATCATCAACTGGGCTGCCTTAGTGCAGACCCTGAGATAAATGTTACAGTAAAAGTCATTTGTTTGGAGGCTGCAAGGGACACTGGTCATGGCATGGGGAAGTGATAGAGATGGGAGGGCAGCTAATAAATTTAGTTTATTAAGCCAGTTACCACAGGAAGCAACTGGGGCTGAGCCCTTCAGGAAAACTCTGGAAAATGGCTCAAAACACCTGTCTCATGTTTGTCATACTTCATTTTTGAGGGATCTAGGGGGTTTTTGCACCGACTCCCAAGGGCTGCGTTGGGAGGGAGGTGGTGTCTGTATCCCCTACCCTACCTCCACCTCAGGTCCAGCCTGCCACCACTTAGAAGAGCCTTCTGAGCTTCCTCAGACCCCAAATTGTCAGGCACTGAGATGCACACACAGACATTGGAGGTCTGCTGGAGCATACCCAAAGGCTGCCAGCTGCAGCAGAGCAAACATGACGTGGAAGGTCGGGTTCACCTCAATGTATTTGTTTTCCTTCCAGGATTTCAGTCCCTTCAGTCCTGCATACTTTAAGAGCTCTAAAACGCCCTCATACATATATAGTTTTTTTTTTGTTCTATTTTTATCCATTTATTTTCCGCTTGTTCTAAGTGGGAAGATGGGTCTCCTGAAAGCTAGTCAGTCATAGCTGACAAGTGGAAAGCTAGGTTGTTATATTTTGAACACTAAAAGTATTTTACTGAATGATTTATGGGCCTGAACACTAAAATATCTTTTTATTGATTTGGAATTTGGATAACTGTTATCCAATTTGTGCCAGTGAAATGAGAGTATTTTAAAGACCATCAAGCAGTTCTCAACAAACGCGGACCCACTGGAGACCCACTTCCTCATTTCAGTGGCCTACTGATGTACGTCCCTTCCAATTAAATGTGTCTCCTACTGTATTTGTTTGCTATTTTTTCATATGTGATTGTCTATGAAAAATAAAAGAAACAGAGTAAAATCTTCCAATATCATCCTTCCACACAGTTCATTGATGGAATCACTTTGAGAACAAAATGGCAAATGCTAAGTGCGGGGAGAGTCCTCCCTGATGTGTGGTGTTTATGCTTGCACAATTGTAATGGTCCTGGGCTTGCTGCCAGGCCACAGTCAGGCCCTGTTGCTGAGAGATCCTGGCCTCTAACTTGCTGAGAGCTCAGTTTCCCTTTTGGGTACTGCTGTTGGTGTCAGTTCTCATGCTCTCTGAAGCATCTACCACATCTTGGCTGTGTTTTACTACTGATTGACAACTGCCAATGTACATCTTCTCTTGGCATCCCTGGAACTCCCCACTTTGGTACTTCCTTGTTCCCCAGACGGGCTGCCCCCACCCCCCGCCCCATACTCTGTGCACAGTTCTATCAGCACAGACCATGCTGAGCAGCAGGATGTGCATCAAGGACCATAAGTAGAGAGTTTCTGTGGACTGTCAGAGGCCACTGGGCAACAGGCAAGCAGCCGCCTTCATAGCAAGTTCAGGGAATGTGGACTCAGGAAGGAGGAATTTGGAGGAACAGCTTCCACTAAGCATTTTTGGTCATACATACTAACAGTAAAATATAATTCAGTTCTACCCATATATACATTATGCTTTTTATAAAATGCACTAATGCAAATGAGATTTTTTTAATGTTCAAAAGAAAAAGAAAAAGCTCTCATTTCCTACCTCCAGTGGACCATTTTGATGACCTCTTGGGGAAACCATTAATGTAGACAAGAAGAAAGCCAGGTATCAGGAAACCCAAAGGCACTGCAACTGGGAAAGTGCCATTGTAAAGCAACCCAAGGTCAGTCCTTGGAGTAGAAGTGACAACAGGCTGAGAGACCAATGTGTGCCAAGTTCCACAGGATGCAATCACTGAACTAGCTTCCCCCAGGACAGAATCCAATTTCAGAGGAGCTTAACTAAGCCCTGTAAGCAGAATAGTTAATGAGCAGCTTCCAATTGAAGTGGAATGTGTAGAGAATTCGTGTTGTTTCCAGTGAGCAAAACCAAAGAGATCCTGAGCTTGCCCTGAGTTAGTTTCTTTGCCTTCAAAACCTTACATTCAATGCAATGTATATTCCACTGCGCAGATATATTTTTATGTGTTTTCCAACACGGAACATCAGGGTGGATTTTCTATCTATTGGGGTCCAATTCAATCTCATTTTACTTACAGCAGAAGGAAGTATAGCATAACTTTTATGTCCCATTGTTTAAATTGAATGAGTCAAAATCCGATATTGGCTTTTACAGTTAATGTTGAATTGGGAAAGAAAATGAAGCCACGGATGGTAGCTGTAAATGCTGCCATAGGTTTGCAGGGGAGCCTTGCATTGATGCCTCTGCCGTCCAGCATTTCTCACATCATCTATATTTGGCAGCAGTAGTAAAATGTGACTAGTACTGTGAAGGTACCGGCAATATTTGTGTTCCTTTTGACCAAAGTCAGAACCCAGTGCAGGATCCCCTGTAGGAGGAGATGTTACAAGGCTCCTTGTCAATCTTCGTGCAGATGGGAGGCACCGTGATGCGTGCTGCCACCTGACCCTCCTTCTCATCAAATGGAGATCACCAGGTAGCTTCTAACTTACGTATCTTTATTGCTGGTGCTTATCTGTTAATACCATACACCCGACAGGTTGACAGCACCGAGCTCCTGGAGTGAGAACACCTGCAATTATTCTCCAACCAGGGCACTGGAGCCAACAGAAAGTGGCCTCTGCTCCATTCACAGTCGTGTGTGTCTGACCCATCGTGACAAGATCCGAGAGAAAGTCTGTCTCAACCTTAGGAGAGGATGTTTTGTCCTAGGAGTGTCTGCTTTCCTTTCCTTGGACGCTTGTATGCAAATATGTTATGAATATTAGGCAAAAAAATGTGATTATCATCATTTTTGTATCTGGCTTTTTTCCACTTTCTGTCCACCTATAAATTCGGCACCAATAATTTTGAAAATAAGGGTTCTGGCAGGGTACAGTGGCTCATGCCTGTAATTCCAGCGCTTTAGGGTCCATGCAGGAGGATCAGTTGAGGCCAGTAATTTGAGACCACCCTGAGCAACCTAGTGAGACCCTCAACTGTGCAAACATTTTTTAATATTGGCCAGGCGTGGTAGTACACACCTGTGGTGACAGCTGCTGGGAAAGCTAAGGCAGGAGAGTCGCCTGAGCCCAGGCTGCTATGAGCTATGATTGCGCCACTGCCCTCCAGCCTGGATGACAGCGCAAGACAGACCCTGTGGAAAAGAAAGAAAAGAAAGAAAGAAGGAAGGAGGGGAAGGGAAGAGAAGGGGAGGGGAGGGAAGGGAAGGGGAGGGGAGGAAGGAAGGAAGGAAGGAGAAAGAAAGCAAGAAAGCAGAAAGAAAGCAAGAAAGATAGCAGGAAAGAAGAAAAGAAAGGAAGGAAGGAAAGAAAGAAAGAGAAAAGAAAGAGAAGAGAAAGAAGAGGCCGGGCGCGGTGGCTCAAGCCTGTAATCCCAGCACTTTGGGAGGCC
>NW_012115278.1:2509291-2538529 GCF_000951035.1 Colobus angolensis palliatus | reverse complement strand
TGGCCTCAAATGATCCTCCTGCCTCAGACTCCCGAGGTGCTGCGGTTAGTCATGAGCCACCGTACCTGGCCACTGGGACCATTTTAAAAGGTATACATTCACATAATTAGTGTACCAGAAACAGAAGAAAGAGAAAGCAGAGGCAGGAGAAATATTTGAACCCGGGAGGCAGAGCTTGCAGTGAGCTGAGATCCGGCCACAGCACTCCAACCTGGGTGACAGAACGAGACTCCGTCTCAAAAAAAAAAAAAAAAAGAAAGAAAGAAGAAAGAAAAAGAAAGGAAGAGTTCTGTTTATATATTTGAGAGCATTAGGAAACTAGTCACAAAATGATCAGGGTCTTCGTGGGCCTACAGTCAGCCTCCTTTTATCGTCTGGCCTCTGCTGTCTCAGGAATGTGCGGTGGGACAGCTGCAGAAGCCTTTCCCACACAGAGGCAGTCAGGGCTGTGCTGAGTGGCAGTAAATTCCACCCAGGGACTTTAATGGGCTCAGGGCTGAGATCCTGTGAAAGGAGCAGCAAATGAGATAAGGCTTCTGGTCACTGAGATTTCTGCCTGGACGTAATTTCCAGAACTTGGCGCAGGAGAGGGGAATCCCAGTCCGGCAGCCTGGTTGAGCTGAGGAGCGGGAGAGGGTCCTCAGAGGCTGAGGTCATCATTCCATGGTGCAAGACTCTGAGAGTGGAGGCAGATACACAGAGAAGGAGCTGCAGACACAGGCTTGGGTGCAGCTTAGACTCCACATCCATCTGCATGTGCCTAGGGTAAAGCTCCACATGGACAGGCAAAGAACAATGTGCAGGAAAGACTAACTACTGGGAAATCAAAATTAAAAAAGAAAAAAAAATCCTCAGAGATCACAGAGGGCCAAGAATCATTTGAATTCCCCAAATCCAGAGTGGAGAAAACTTGAATACCTGAGATTTTCAGTAGGCCCCAGAAAGATGTCTTAGTAATGAGGCTAAACTAGACCTACAGGAATATCCGCCTGAATCCATCATGAAAAAAGCTTAAAAGCCAGTCTTGAAAACATCAAACTTATCCAGTGAGGCCGGCCAGAACAGCCACAGGAACCTTTGTAGGCATACAGCAAAGCCCAAACTAAAAAATGTAACGTTCACAATACGTGGCATTTCACTGTATGTAAATTATCCTCCATAAAAGTTGACTTTAAAGAAATCAAATATTTTCATCTCAACGGACACATTAAAAAATTAGTAAAACTTAATACCAGCTCATTAAAAAGCAAAACATCATTTAGCAAGCTAGCAATAGGAGACGGTATCTTAAGGCTGCGACGGGGCATAAGGCTCTATTAACATCACAGTTAATAAGGAAGCATTAAGCACAACCCCTTTCAATCTTTAACATCTGCTATCAGCATTTGTATTTATCAGAATACTGGAGGTGCTGACCAGCCAAATAAGATAATAGAACAAAATTAAAGATAGAAGGAAATAAGATAAAGAATGAGAACTTCTTACATAGTTACGGGCTGCATGTAAAGTCATATATATAATAGCGAAACTAATTAGAAAATTGACTTTTTAAGAAAAGCTACCCTTTATAGTAACCAAGAACTCCAACTTTTTACAGTTGAGTTGTATATCATTCCTAAGCATATATGAAGGCCTAGGGGAGAAGATTAAAATTTTATTGAAAGGCATAGAGAAGACCTAAATAAATGCAGAAATACGTTATGTTCATGGATGGCATTATTGTAAAAGTGGCATTTCTTCTCAAAGTGATAGTAAATTCAACATAATTCTAATTATTCAACAGGGCTCTTTCTAAAACCTGACCTGGTGATATTAAAATTCAAGGGCAGGTAAGACAACTGAAGAAAAGAAGTAGGTAGGGACCTTTTCGACCACATTTTGTATGTTACAGCAAAGCTATGGTAAAGAAAATGTGGTTCCAGGAAGGTCACTAGGTAATGGACTAGACCAGAAATCCCAAAAATAAAGCAACAGAAGCACATGAGTATGGAGTGTGAGAGAGGTGGTGTCATAAATCAGAGAGGAAAGTGTGGATTTACTCATTCATGACCCTAGGATAATGGGCCATGCATGCAAAAGCAATAAAGCCAGGTTCATATCTCGTCCCTTACACGGAATTGGCACCAGATGGATAAAGCCAGGTCCGTACCTCGTCCCTTACATGGAATTAGCACCATATAGATAAAGCCAGGTCCGTACCTCGTCCCTTACATGGAATTAGCACCATATAGGTAAAGCCAGGTCTGTACTTCATCCTTTACACAGAATTGGCACCAGATGGACAAAAGGCAAAAAAATGAGGAAATAAATTGTAAAACTTGAATAGAACAAAACACGAGAGAGTATCTCGATGATAATGGTGGAAGAGATGCCTTTCTTGAACTACACACACACACACACACACACACACAAAAGCACATATTACAAAAGAGAAGACTGATAAATTGACTTTGCCAAAAATTACAACTTCTGTAGGAAAAATGTGAAAATATAAGCCCAAAATTCAAATATGTGTGCAACCTTCAGTAAGTCATAAATAATATCCAGAATATGTATATATGTGTGGATACTATATATAGTTTTCCTTTCTCCTAGTGATTTAATTTTTAGGTGAAGAGATATTTTGGCTATCCTTTAGTTGTTAATATGGAATTGTGTTACATTGCTTAGAGCACATTGATTTCTGCTTTAAAAAATTTGTAGACATTTGCTTTTGCATAATACATGGTCAATTCCTGTGACTGGTCTTTGTGTGTTTGCAAAATTTCTGTTGGTTATATATACATACATTATCATATTAGTTTTTTTCTCCAAGCTAGTTAAACTTGTTATATACATCTCTTATATTCTTATTTATTCTGAAAAAGTTGTATTAATGTCTCTTACTAATTTTGTGGGTTCGTCAATTTCTCCTTACATTACTATTTATCTTTATCATTTACTTTATACACATATATTACCATCATTAGAGAAATAAAAGAGAAAATAGAACCCGCATTACAAGAGTATGTTGCAGATTACCCATTTCCAAGATGTCCATATATTGCTTATGTTTTAGAAAGACCATTAGTGATCTTGGAAATAAGGCATAAAATTATCCAAATTTAAAAGTAATAAAAGTGGCTGGGCACAGTGGCTCATGCCTGTAATCCCAGCACTTTGGGAGGCCAAAGTGGGAGGATGGCTTGAGCCCAGGGGTTCGAGATCTGCCTGGGCAACATAGTGAGATCCAGTCTGTACATCTCTACAGATAATTTTTAAAATGAGCTTGGTGTGTATGGTGGCATGTGCCTGTAATACCAACTACCCAGGAGGCTGAGATGGGAGGATTCCCCGAGCCCAGGAGTTTCAGGTTGCAGCGAGCTGTGATTGTGCCAGTGCACTCTGGCCTGGGCGCCAGAGCAAGACCTCATCTCCAGAAAAAAATAAAAATAAAAATAAAAAAAGAATAATTTGTATATCAACAGTGCACATTGAAAAAATCAAGAATATATACTAAAATGATAATGATATTATTTTGTGTTGGGAACAAGAGCAATTTTATATTCCTTTTTATTTTCCAAAATGATACATATTATTGGCATACTTTTAAAAAGACTAAATAAGGGCAAGGTTATGTAAAATGATAGGGGAACTATATGCATTGTTAATAATTAGTTTTAATGGATAATATTTTGCATTTCATTTCTTGTCTTTGAATTATAAATAAAGTGATATATATTTTAATATTTGATCATGCTTAGGGTACTGGCATGAACTACATGACCGAGCCTACAGTAATACTAAACAGTCGTATTGATGGCCAATAATTTGAAAGCTCATCATTTTTATCATACCCCAGCACATAATACTTGTTATTGGTTAATGCCTTATATGAAAAAATTAATTTCACGAGCTCACCTGGGGATTATACTCAGAAACAAAAATGTAAGAAGGCTATTGTACATGAGTATAAGCCAATTTGTCAATTGCTTTTAATTAAACAATATATTTAAGGCTTCGGATTTCATCCTTACCGTGTAAAGGAACTTGGAGTAGTCACTGCCGTCCTTAGAACAAGAAAAGTCCCAACAAATTGAAAATGAACAGCTTTTCTAGGCTATCAGAGCACTGGAGTCACAAGGCAAATCGTCTGCCAGAGATCTAGAGACACAGGGCAATTCAGAGGGGCAGAGCAGAGAGCCGGGGGTGCCGTGGGGGCTGCTGGAGCCCACCCTGGAAAGATTCCTCATGGACAGCCTAAGATGTACTTCAGTTTTCATGCAAGGGTATAAAAACACTTTATCCTCTACTTCTAGGAATTAATTTTAAGATCTTAAAGCTAACATCCATGTGTGGGAACACTTACAGGGTGATTCTGATGACCTGATGGAGGCTGAGCACTGACGAGGCAGGGTGTGAAAATCCTGGGGGCTGCAGTTTTGGGACGTGGCCCACACTTGTGTGGATTTTACCTGGAAAAATGCCACCAGGTTCTCATGGGGAAGATCTGAGAAACAGTCCCTAGTGTTCTGGCAGGAGAAGGGGGGAATTAATTATTATTTTCTCTGCCACAAAAGCCTACACTCCAGGGAAAAGAATTCCCCTGAGCCCTATCCCAGCTGGTGAAAGATATTCTTCCCACGCCAGACACCTCCAGCCTACCTGCCTCATGGTAAGGGCCTTCTTTAAAAAAAATTGTTAAAGGGTTTACTACTTTGGAGAAAAAAATGCAATTGTGAAGCTCATAGCCTTTACACAGGCTGGTAAAATGCTGATTTAAGTATTTTATATATACTTAATGTATGTATATATATGCATACACATACATATACATATATAGGAAATATATACATAAAGGAAAGGAAATGAAACGTGTGTGTGTGTGTGTGTGTGTGTGTGTATAGCAGAATGTTCAGGAACCATGGCACAATTTTATTTACTTGAGGCAGGGTCTTTGTCACCCAGTGCATTTGTGTGATCAGGACTCACTGCAGCCTCGACTTCCTGGGCTCAATGGATCCTCCTATCTCAGCCTCCTGGGTAGCTGGGACTGCAGGCACATGCCACCATGCATAACTAAATTTTTGTTTTTGTAGAGATGGGATTCCACATTTTGCCAGGCTTGTCTTGAACTCCCAGGCTCCAGCAATCCTCCTGCCTCGGCATTCCGAAGCACTGAGATTACAGGCATGAGCCGCCGCGTCCAGCCTTAATCATAACATTGTAGACTATTCTCCTTTCCCATACCTGGACACTACACTGGCAGAGCTTCTGTAGAATAACAAGGAATTGCAATGGAAAAATAGGAAAAGCACAGAGTCTCTCTAAGAAAGAGTAATTAGGGAGCCCAAAATCAAGAGAGGAGACAAAAACACGAACATTGGAGGAATTGGAAACCCCTGGCAACTAAAGCCACCACACACATTCAGTAAAGGCCAACTCCCGCCCAGGTTCACACAAACACACTAAAGGCCTCTTTACCGCAGCCCCCATTACCTGATACGAGTTTGACTTTCAGCAAAAAACTACAAAGAATGCCAAAAGGGAAGAATAACAGAATAGTCTGAAGTAAACAACAAAACTAGCCGCAGACAGGACACAGATGTTGGCATTATCAGAGAGGGACTTTAAATCACTGTGATTAATGTGTTTCCATTAGAGCCCTGGTGGGAAAGGTAGAAACATGCCTGGACAGATGGATCATCTAAGCAGAGAGATGGAAACTCTAAGAAAAATTCAAAAGGAAAGCTAGAACTCAAAACGGCAAGAACAGAATTGAAAATCGAACAACCTCGAGCATGATTTCCGCAGGCTTCTCAGGACCCTGGGCATGGGCAGGGAAGAGTCAGCAGAGGGAGGGCATAGAAGCTTCTCAAGCTGAAATGCAAAGAGAACGAAAATCAGCAGAACATTCAGGAACTATGGCACAATTTTCTTTCTTTCTTTCTTTATTATTTTTTAAGAGGCAAGGTCTCGCTCTGTTGCCCAGGCTGGAGTGCAGTGGCGCAATCACACCTCACTACAGCCTCTGACTTCTGGGCTCAAGTGATTCTCCTGCCTTAGCCTCCAGACTAGCTGGGTCTACAGGCTCACACCATCATGCCCAGCTAATTTTAAAACACTTTTATCAAGATACTGTCTCACTGTGTTGCTCAGGCTGGTCTCCAGCTCCTGGCCTCAAATGATCCTCCTGCCTCAGACTCCCGAGGTGCTGCGGTTAGTCATGAGCCACCGTACCTGGCCACTGGGACCATTTTAAAAGGTATACATTCACATAATTAGTGTACCAGAAACAGAAGAAAGAGAAAGCAGAGGCAGGAGAAATATTTGAACTGAGAGTGTCTGAGAATTTCCCTAAATTAACGGCAAACACCAAACAACAGATGCAGGGAGTTCAGAGAACACCAAGAGGAGTGAACACCAAAACGAAACACCAGCATCAACAGAACCAACACAAAACACCCAGGCGTATCCTATTTAAACTTCAGGGGACAAAAAACAGAGAGAAACTTGAAAGAAGCTGGCAGTGTGGAGCTGGGGAGAGCTTTACCTCTAGAGAAACAAGGATAAGGGTTACAGTGTACTGCTGTTCAGAAACCATGCGAGCAAAAGGAGTGAAATAAAATATTTAACGTATTGAACAAACAAACAAAAACCAACCCACGATTCTACATCCACTGAAATTGTCCTTCCAATGCGAAGCAGAGATAAATTCTTTAAAGACAAACAAAAACAAGAAATTCAAAATCAGTAGACCTGACTTGCAAGAAATATGAAAAGACTTTCTTCACTGAGGAGGAAAATTTTATAGGTCAGATTTGGAGTGACAGGAAGAGATCAGAGAAGTTAGAATGTAGATTAAATGAATCTAAAATATAATTATTTCTTTAAAGTAGGTGTTGTCACCATGTATTGAGTGATTATAGCACACAGATCATTGAAATGAATGACAGCAATGTCATAAGGGAACTGGAAATAGTCAGTTTTAAGGTACTTGCATTATGTGTAATGAAATGTATTGTTGTTTTAAGGTGAATTTGGATTTATTAAAATATATATTGTAAACTCTAGGGAAACCCTTAAAAACATTAAAAAATAAGTAACTTATCATATTCATAATAAATAAAAATAATATGTCAATAAGGCAACAAATCAAACCACATAAAATGCTCAATTAAAGCACAAAAGAGAGAAGAAAAAAACAAAGAAGTAATGCAATGAACAGAAAATAGTTACCAAGATGATGGAGATTAATTTAACTACTGTATATTAATAATTACTTTAAATGAAATGGTATTTGAAATGAAGTTGAAAAAGTACAACAATTAAAACACAGAGAACAAGACTAGATCAAAAACCCATACCCAAATAAATGTTTTCTAAAAGAAACCCATGATAAAGATAAAAATCACAGGTTAAAAAAATAAGGATGTGACACCAAGTGTGGTGGCATACACCTGAAATTCCAGCTACTCAAGAGGCTGACAAGGGAGGATTGCTTGAGCCCAGGAGTTCGAGGCCACAATATGCTTAGATCAGGTCACTGCACTGCAGCCTGGACAACATAGTGAGACCCCATCTCTTTAAAAAAAAAAAAGGTGGGAAAAAATGTAGCGATGTTGTGCTGGGTTGAGTAGTGTCCTCCCTAAATCATGTCTGCATGGAACCTCAGAACCGGAACCTCAGAACCAGAACCTCAGAATGTGACCTTGCTTGGAAATGGGGTCTTCGCAGATGGAATTAGTCAAGATGGATTCGAGTGGTTCTAAATCGAAAGACTGGTATCCTTATGAGAAAGAACATGGATGCACAGGACACAGAGACACTCAGGAAGAACAGCAGGTGACGATGAAGGCAGAGGCTGAAGTCACTCAGCTGACAGGGAAGGAGTGCCACGGATTCCAGCCACCACCAGAAGCCAGGGAGAGGCAAGGAAGGATTCTTCTCAAGAGCCTTCTGAGGGAGCATGGCCCTGCCTGCATGTTGATTTCAGACTTCCAGCCCCAGAACCATGAAATAATCCACTTCTGTTGTTTTTAACAACACAGCTGGTGGTTTATGACCACAGCCCTGGAAAACTGGTACTGTGTTGACACTATGAAAGCAAAGCTAGAGTTGCCACAGTCGTTTCAGACACAGTAGACTTTACAAGAAGGAAGATTGTCAGAGTAAAGAGGGAAACTGTGGCTGGACGCGGTGACTCATACCTTTGATCCCAGCACTTTGGGAAGCCGAGGCAGGTGGATCACGAGGTCAGGAGTTTGAGACAAGACCAACATGGTGAAACCCTGTCTCTACTAAAAATACAAAAATTAGCTGGGCGTGGTGGCGGGCGCCTGTAATCCCAGCTACTTGGGAGGCTGAGGCAGAAGAATCACTTAAATCCAGAAGGCGGAGGTTGCAGTGAGCCGAGATCGTGCCACTGTACTCCAGCCTGGGCAACAACAGCGAAATTGGAAAAGAAAAAAAAAAAAGCAAAGAGAAAAAAGAGGGAGACTGCATGATGATAAAGGGGTCAACCTTCCAAGAAGACATTACAATCCTCACTACCAAGAGTAGCCTAAGAAGACACGACTACTAAAAATAACAGGGTATCCTGAGTAGTATCCTGGAACAGAAAAAGGACATTAGAGAAAACGAAGAAAACCTAGATAAAGGATAAACTTTATTTATGTAAAGTATCAATATTGGTTAATTAGTTGTAACAAATATGCCTGTTATGTTAGGTGTTAGTAACAGGGGAAACTGAATGTGGTTTACATATTAACTTTCTGTACCTTTTCCGCAATTTCTCTGTAAATCTAAAACTGTTTTAAAATAAATTGTGTGTGTGTCTGTGTGTATCCCCTTAGAAAAATGCATGACTACACAGTTTAAGAAAAAGTAAAAATGTCTCATGTGTTTAAAACATTTTACCCTAATAATAAAAGTACTGTATTAAACACCTTGAGTTGCTATTTTTCACTCATCATCAAATGCTCACAGATTAGAAGATGAAACTAACATCTAGGTGGATATTCTGAATTAATGAGTGTCATACTCCTCACGTGAATTCAACTTATAAACTTTGGAAAAAATAATTGAAAATATTGCAATATCCTTTTTATAAAGTCCACACCATTTGACTAAATCATTCATTTCTTGAAATGTTTTAGAAGGCAAGTGTCAAAATGGAAGCAAAGGTTTTGGCCCCAAGATGTCAGAAAGGACACTGACTTATAATATTGCATATTCAATAGAGTGTGTCTTGGATAATGTCTATACAGCTAACAGTTTCCTAGGAGAAGGCCACTTCGTTCTTCATATTCTAAGAGCTGAGCTGGAGAGCTGAGCCGCCAGTTGTTGGAAGTCGTTGATTAAGACAAGCCAAAATGAAGGTAATGGTCAAGCCTTGGGTCACCAACTGTGAGAGTATAAGCAAGAGGCTACTCAGGACAAAGTGCCAGTCCTAACCATCACTCACCAGCCCAGTTCCATTTTCCCTACAGAACAGTGTAAGCTGTGGGGCAGGTGGATCAGCTCAGAGGTAGGGATCATAGCTCTTCTCCAAAGAAAGGCTGCTTACATTTATGAACCTGGGGGCTATGAGGAGGTGACAGGGCAAAGGCTAGGAGTGGAAAAGTACTAAACCCTGAGTCACAGTGGAGAACCTGCCTTCAAAGTCACCTATGCCTGATAAGAAGGGAGGCTCCAAGGGGAGCTCTCAGCTGAGGGTCCCCAGCCAACAGGCCTGGGAGATAGGAATGGAGAGGTGCCTGACAGCATGGCTGGCCAGCGCCTGGTAGTTGCAGCAGCTCCCATGAGAGACTGCAGTGTGCTGACTGTGCACCAGGTCTGGTGTGGGGAGGGCAGCTTCCCCCATGAGGCCTGCCAGATAAAGCATCTGTAATTGTCTGTGGTTGGCCTGAAAAATCACACACAAGATTTTGGCCAGGAGCTGGATTCGACATGCTTATCTGTTGAAAGAATGCTTTCCTGTTGCTGTTTGCCTAAGGGGAAATAGACTCATGTTTCCAAGAGCTGTATATTTTTAAATGAAATGATGTGTGGTAAAATTCTTAAATGATATTCCTGTCACAATAGACAGAATGCTAGAATCATACACAGATGTTTTGAAAGAGTGTCAGGAATATAAAACCAGCCAGGCACAGTGGTACCCATCTGTATAGTTCCAGCTTATCAGGAGGCTGAGATGGGAGGATGGTTTGAGCCAAAAGTTCAAGTCCAGGCTGGACAGTACAGCGAGACCCACATCCCTTAAATAAATAATTTTTAAAATTATTATTTAAAAAAGAAAAAAAGGGAGTATCAGAGAGATGTCATGTTGCTGAGTGCAAAGTAGCTGTTAGTTAAAAACTATTACTTCTTGTTTGGTGCTGAGGAAGTGATGTGATAAAAATTCTACAGCCTGGAAAAAAATTAATGATAATGTAATAGCAATAAAAATGTTTAACAAATGTTTCTCATATCTGTGCAAAACAAGGTGGCAAAATTAAAGATTTCTAAAATATATATCTGAATCATATAATCAATGACTTTTTGTCTAAACTTACCAACATTAATAATAGAGAAGCACTACAAACTCCTCTCTAAATGCTTATGAGGCACTTACAACAATTGTTGATATATTGCAACACACCAATAAACTAAGAATAACAGAAAAATATTGACCAGTGTTCTGATTACACTGCAAAACTCTGGAAATAATCACAACATCATATTTTTAAAAATTAAAACAAAAATAAAGTAAAAACTTTATTACTTGGAAACTTTAAAAAGTATTTTGGGTCAAAGATGAAATAAAATTGGCAATCATGGAGTATCATTGTGTACTGAAATCCACTACTGTAGCCAAAGCTGATTCAGAAGAAAATTTATAGCCTTAAGCAAACAAACAAACAAACAAGAAATAAAAAATTTCATGATTTTAACATTTAAGTCAGGAAGGGAGATGAAATGTAATAACAAATACACATAAATACAGAAGAAATTAATGAAAATATATATCAGTAATTTAGAAAGCAAATAAGGAACAGAAATGATGTATGAATCCAATATCTCTTTTTGGGAAAAAGAGTAAAAGGCAATGATGATATTCTAATTTTAAGAAAAGAAAAGGCAGAAAATCCATGAAATTGCATATAGAAACACTGCCGATGGCGTTTTTAGACAGAAATCTGTAAATTCATAAATCAGTGAAGATACGTAATATGTATACAATCTCAAAACTATAACTCAAGATTCGATATCAAAGACTTAAAAAAGAAAATTCATAGTGATGAGTAGACTAATACTCCTTAGTATGTCAAAAAATACCCATTTTTACTTATTATATGATAACTAATCTTAATATGAAGAATAATATATTTTCTGTGTCATATTTTATTGTGAACAAGTAATCATCAAGGAACTATTAAAGTGAGATGACAAGAATATCTATAATAATCAATGCTTAACATTGTTTTGTATATTAGAGGCAATGCAATAATGGCTAAATTAATGTGATATTAGCAATTGAGAAGAGAACACACATTCGTCTTATTTCAGATGTTATAAATATTCACCTAAAATACCAGGAAAATAAAGTTTTAAAGTATTTAGAACCAAAAGAAAAATATTCAGTGAGTCTTGCACTTCAAAATTAGCATAAAGTTAGTAGTTTTCCTGCTTTTTTTTTTTTTTTTTTTTAGACGGAGTCTCGCTCTGTCGCCCAGGCTGGAGTGCAGTGACATCATCTCGGCTCACTGCAAGCTCTGCCTCCTGGGTTCCCGCCATTCTCCTGCCTCCGCCTCCTGAGTAGCTGGGACCACAGGCGCCCCCATCACGCCTGCCTAATTTTTTTTTTTTTTTGGTATTTTTAGTAGAGACGGGGTTTCACCGTCTTAGCCAGGATGGTCTCGGTATGTTTCTAATAGTCATTTAAAAATACAATGAGGAGGCCGGGCGTGGTGGCTCACGCCTGTAATCCCACCACTTTGGGAGGCCTAGGTGGACGGATCACAAGGTCAGGAGATCGAGACCATCCTGGCTAACACGGTGAAACCCCGTCTCTACTAAAAACTACAAAAAATTAGCCGGGCGGGTGGCGCCTGTAGTCCCAGCTACTCGGGAGGCTGAGGCAGGAGAATGACGTAAACCCGGGAGGCGGAGCTTGCAGTGAGCCGAGATTCGGCCACTGCACTCCAGCCTGGGCGACAGAGCGAGACTCCGTCTGAAAAAAACAAAACAAAACAAAAAACAATGAGGAGCTGGGTGCAGTGGCTTATGCCTGTAATCCCACAATTTTGGGAGGCCCAGGCGGGTGGCTTACTTGAACCCAGGAGTTCCAGACCAGCCTGCCAAACAGGTGAAACCTGTCTCTACAAAAGAAAAAAAAAAAAATTAGCCAGGCAAAGTGGCCTGTGCCTGTTGCTCCAGCTGAGGTGAGGTGAGGGAGACTGAGGTGGGAAGATTACCTCAGCCTGGGATGCAGAGGTTGCAGTGAGCCATGATGGTGTCACTGCACTCCAGCCTGGGCAACAGAGCAGACTGTTTCAAAAATAGTAAATAAAAAATAAAATAAAAATAGGTCAAAAATACAATGAGAAGCTTCGGGCTGAGGAAGGTTGGTTTGGGAGCAGTGGGTAGTGAGGCTGGGTTTGATTGCTAATGGTTACAGGGCTTCTTTTAGATGGATGAAAATGTTATAAAAAAGGATTGTGGTGTTGGTTGCAAAATCCTGTGAATAAACAAAATTCAAAGGAGTTGACATTCTTAGCATGTGAAGCACTTATTCAAAAAATTAGCATGTGACAATCCATAACCTATGATTCAGTAAGAAAAATAAAGTTTGTCTGAGGTACAAGCAAATATAAATGGTCAGAAAATTTGAAAAGATTTCTAAAGTTACAAATAAACAGGGAACTGCAAATTATCACCACACTGCTATTTCATTTTAGAACAAATTGACAAAAATGTAAGTCTTGGTATTACAGAGAATTATTGAATACATAGATCAAAGAGAAGTTTCACGCTCTGCTATTACAACTGTAAATTGATAGAGCCAATTTGGAAAAGAATTTTTGTCAATATTTAGTAAATACGAAGATGTGTGTATCCTTTGATAAGACGTATTTATATGTGTGTTTGTGCAAATTTACTGGAGCCACATTTATTAATAGGAATAAATCTAAAAATCACAATCTTAAGGAATAAAAGCTAGTTACATCACAAGAGTGGCAAGTCTACTGATATGCACAAGCATTTGGGTATCTGGGGGCCATCCATACACATTATTATGTCAGTGGAAGTCCTTTGCACAAGGAGAGTAGAGTCTTCCCTCCTCCACTTCCTTCCCTCTTGGTGGTGCTACGAATCATTTAACTAGCATATTGCACTTGTCTTCGGCTGATAACTGAAGCTACTATTTAACAAGTGGACTTTTGTGGCTCTATGAACCTCTCCAAATGATAGTCAAAGAACACAATTCAAGTCCTATGGATGGCTGAAATGTTTGCTATTCTAGCACTGTGCAGGCTAAATTCAGCTGATCTGATAGAATACAGTTTGTACCTTCTGCTTCTGTCACCACTCCATGACTTTTCTTAGCAGATAAGTAATTGTCTTTAGTAATGACAGGTGAACCTCGCAGGGCTCCTGGGTCGGGTGGGGACTTGGAGAACTTTTCTGTCTAGCTAAAGGATTGTAGACACACCAATCAGCGCTCTGTGTCTAGCTAAAGGTTTGTAAACACACCAATCAGCACTCTGTAAAAACAGACCAATCAGCACTCTGTAAAATGGACCAATCAGCACTCTGTAAAATGGACCAATCAGCACTCTGTAAAATGGACCAATCAGTGCTCTGTAAAATGGACCAATCAGTGCTCTGTAAAATGGACCAATCAGCAGGACATGGGCGGGACCAAAAAGGGAATGACCGCTGGCCATCCAAACAAGTAGTGGCTGCTTGCTGGGATCGGCTTGCAAGTAGGCGGGGGTGTGTTCTTTGGCTCTTCACAATAAATCTTGCTGCTGTTGGCTTTTGGGTCCGCCCTACGTTTATGAGCTGTAACCCTCACTGTGGAGGTCTGCAGTTTAACTCCTGAAGTCAGAAAGACCACGGATCCACCGGAAGGAACAAACAACTCCGGAAGCGCCACCTTTAAAAGCTGGGACACTCGGTGTGAAGGTCTGTGGTTTCCCTGGTGGAGTCAAGCCAGACCATGAGCCCACCGGAGGAAAGAAACTCCAGACACATGTGAACAGCTGAAGGAACAGACTCCAGAGACACCATCCTTAAGACCTGGGACACTCGCTGGGAGGGTCCGCGGCTTCGTGCTTGAAGTCAGCGAGACCAAGAACCCACCGGAAGGAATAAATTCCGGACAAAGTAATAGGTATGGGAGTTCCCAAGTTCTTCTTATTTGTTCCACCTGCTAAGTCCTCCTTTTATCTTCCTTAGTAAGGGCCTAGTGTTAATGCTTCTCTAAAGGGACGCCCATTTCTTTCTCTATGAAGCCTCACACTGTATCTGTCTCTCTGTTGTTAAATCTCATGGAAAGAAATGGATAATCTCTTAGAGTTCTTACATAGGCTTTGAAATTCTCCTATATGACAAGTTGCTAGAAGGCAAGAACTGTATTGCATTTATATTTTTGTCTGATTAATTTGTTAGCAAAATGTCTAGGATAAGGTAGTTCTCAAAAATTGTGTAACTTAAATGGATGCTTAAATATGAAAAGGAGACAACTCTGAAAGCATTTTCAGACTTCCTTCTCAATAACACTTGAGATGACATAAATAAACCTATTTGCTTAAATTACACATTATGTATTGCAACATTCTATATAGAGTAATGGTGAAGCTTAAATGTTCTTATGTAGTATATATGTGGTTAAGACATAATGTAGACTATAATTTAGACTACATTATTTTAAGTTGTACAATTTATTACTTTCACTGTATAATACATACAATGTTAAAATCCATAGTTTATCATTTATATATTTATGATTTAAACTATTATGTACTTATATGTAATATAACAAAAACACACTAACACATTAACAGATGTTAATGTGTTTTTTTAAAAATCTTTATTTTGAAATTACTTCAAACCTACAGAAAAGTTGCAAAAATCATACACAGAGCTACCATACACGTTACTCAGATTTAGCAATGTCAAACATGGTTCCACATTGATTCTTCTCTTTTTTATCTATCTCAACAAACACACACAAATTATTTTTCCCAATCTATTTTGACTTAACTTGCATATAGCATGTCTTTTACCTCTGATAATTCAGTGTGTACTTCCTAAAAGAAAGACAAGGGTGTTTCTTTTCAAACTAAAGAGACTACCCAAAATTTCAGATGTATTGAAATGGTGCAAGATTTTTTCCTTTATTTTTAGCTGTGTTTTGATTTATAGTTTTCATTAAGATGCAGCCCTATGGTGGAGTTAGACTTTTAAGCTTGTGTCAGTTTCCTATTTGTATGATCTTAAAACACGAAAACAGTTCTTAGTTTTTATGTGTCTCTCGTTGCACCTTGCTTATACTTGTATTAGGCCATCTCTTCACTATTTCTGATCATCATTGCTATTTAGTCAGGTTAGGAAGGAGACCCACACAAAGAATGACTCAGGAGGAGAAGAAAAAGGGGACCATAGCATGAATCTTAAAATAAATTAATGATGTTTTGGAAAACACTGATTGATAGACTTCTAAGTCCCTTGTTATGGAATATCTTAGAATCTAGAGTAATATCTGGGAAATGCAAATTATATCATCATTGGATTAATATCTTTTCTTGTGGTGTTTCTGGTGTAAGAGTATCTCTGGAAACCTTGGGTAATAAAATGTTCCAGATGCAGGAAGACAACATAACTGTATGATTTATTATTGAAAAATACTTTGCGTTATCACTAGTAATCATTTTTTTCAGGGCAATTCTTGTCTTCTATTTCTTTGATTAGTTAAAAATTAACCAAGCAGGTCACATCTTTTCTCCTCTCCCCATTGGCATTTCAGCAACTACTATTCCTGGGACAAAGGTTTTAAATTAGCCTTTTGATTGGGATTTTGTCATAGGCATAAATATACTTAATAGGATGTATAAACATATTTTGCTAGTAGAGTTACGGGTTTAATGAGATACTGAGATAAGAACCTTTGCTGCTTTTAGATCACTGTTCTGAGAACAGTGACAATTACTCTCAATAATTGCTCTTAGTAACATCAATAGTCATTTCTCTGTAATCAAAATCAGCTTATGAATTCTCCTTCCAGCAATAATGAAGTGAGTGTGACTAGACTTGCTTTTCTATCGTAAGTCACTAGAAAAGCTGAAGAAACCCTATGAAACAACTGTATGTAGTCGTTCAACAGTCGGCCGTTTGGTACTGTGATCCCTTAGAGAAAGGAAACAAGAACCCCACAATGGACTTGGCTTGCCTAGAGACCATGATGGACTACAGCATAGTGAAAATAATCCTAAGCAGGACATGGCAGATCACTAGATTGGGAAGGCAGATCAGTGTTCTGAGAAAATGCAGCAACTTAAATTTGCAGAATACAGAATGAGAGAGGAGGATGCTATGCAGAGAGAGCTCAAGAGGTGGGTTCTCTTGCATTTGTTGATGATTAAGCTGCACATGCATAGAGTGAGTCTCCACAGAGCTAAATAGACAATAAGCCGGGACCTACAACCTACATGATTTTCGGAGGTTACACAAGACTAGATGACTTTCTATTTCTAACCAGCAAGAATGGAGGATCTTTATCAAACATATAGAGACCATTAAATAGGACCATTAAATGGGCATATTAAGTAGGTATCCCAGAACGGTGATGCTTTAGTAGTAGGACCAGAATAGCCTTAGGTTAAAGGCCACCTTAGACTTTCCCCTTAAAGAACTTTAAAACTACTCTTGAAAAGATCAGCTGATCAGTATGTAACTTTACTGCTGGAATAAAGACAAACACCCTTTAAAAGAAGATGGCAAAATACAGCACAGAACAACATAAAATTCACAATGTGCAGAGTCTGAAAAGAATTATTAGCATACCAAGATTCAGGAAGATGTAACTCATAACCCAAAAAGAAAGTCACTCATTATAATAATAACAGTGCAAGAAATGAGAGATGATTGAATAACCAGACAAGAAAATGATAAACTACCATTGATGAGCTTAATGGTTTAAAGAAGAAATGAACACAATGAAGGCAATAATGGAATATGTAAGAAGAACCAAATGAAATTATTAGAGCTCAAATACAATTTCTGAAAGACATGACTCAAAGCAAATTGGACAATGCAGAAGACGAGAAGTTGGGATGCCCACTGTCACCACTGTTATTCAGCACAGTACGTGAAAGTCCTACCTAGAGCAGTCAGACAAGAGGAGGAGAGAAAGGGCATCCAAATCGGAAAGGAAGAAGTCAAATTGTCTTTGTCTGCAGATAATGCAGTATTATATTTGGAAAAACCTTAGAGATTTCACACACACAAAAAATTAGGTTGGTGCAAATTGTGGTTTTTCTAACAATTACATATGTTGGAAAATTACACGATTACATAATTACATAATTCTAAGAAAATATAGTTAGAATGCAAAAGATTTAGTATTTGATGGCACATTAGGATGACTACAATGAACAATTGTACATTCAAAAATAACTGAAAGTATAACTGGAATGTTTGTGACACAAAGAAATGTTAAATGCTTGAGGAGATGAATATCTCATTTACCTTGATGTAATCAATATGCGTTGTATGCCTGTACCAAAATATCTCATGTACCACGTAAATATATATACCTACTATGTAAACGTAAAAATATAAAGGTTTTAAAAAGAGAACTTGAAAACATAGTAATATGGTTATCTGAACTAAAGCACAGTGGAAAAACAGGCTGAAAAAACAAAGTATTCAGAGGCCTGTGAGAGTATATCAAAGTGTCACACATATGTGTAATTGGAGTTTCAGAACAGGGGAGGAAAAATGTTTTTGAAAATATGAGCTGGAAATTATCCAAATGAGACGAAAGCTTTAAATACACAGACCTGAGAAGCTCAATGAATTCCAAGAAGAGTAAACAAAAAGAAAAGTACATCTAGGAACATCAAGATAAAGTTGGTGATGAGTATTGATAGACGGAAAAACTTAAAGGCAACCCAGATGGTGCATGTTAAGATATTATGGGCTGGGTGCAGTGGCTCATGTCTATAATCCCAGCACTTTGGGAGGATCACTTGAAGCAAGGAGGTTGAAAGCAGCTTGAGCAACAAAGCGGTACCCCATCTCTACAAAAAAAATTAAAAAGTAAAAAATAACTTAGCTGGTTTCGGTGGCATACACCTCTAAGTCCCAGCTACTAGGGAAGCTGAGCCAGGAGGATCGCTTGAGCCCAGGAGTTTGAGACTCTGATGAGCTATGATTGCACCACTGTATTCCATCCTGGGTGACAGAGCACGACCCTGTCTCTGGAAAACAATGTACATGAGGACAGAGATAATATATTTTCATTAATTTTTTGTTGAAATACATAAGAAATTATTAATTTCTTATGAAATAACAAGGGACTACTATTTTTAAAGTGCTAAAGGAGAGCTTGTCAACTTTGACTTTTATATCTAGCAAAATAATCTCATGAAAATGTAGGCAAACAAGATTTTCAGTCAACAAAAGCTAGGAGAATTGTCACTAGCAGACGTGCTCTAGAATAATATAGTAAGTTCTTTTGACAAAATGAAAATGTCAGATGAAAACATATATGTAACTGCAAAGTACTAAAGAGTGCTATAAACAGCAAATATGTAGAGAATTATTTTAAAATACTTCTTGAAAGGTATTTATAGCAATATCAATGTGATGGTATTTTAACGTATATAAAAGTAAAATATAAGAAAATAGCACACAATTTGGGGGTGGTAGAATTGCACTGTGGTAAGGTTTTTGCATTAAACATTAAATAGAATTACAGTATTTGAGACTAGACTGTACTTAAAGATAAAGGTTGTAAACCTTAAACACCAGAAAAAAGGCATAGCTTATAACCCCACAGTAAATATGGAATTGAATGCTAAAAAATACAATGATTTGAGGGTTTTATTTTGTTGTTGTTTGTTTGAGATGGAGTCTCACTCTGTCCTCATGCTGGAAGTGCAGTGGCATGATCACGGCTCATTGCAACCTCCGCCTGCCGGGTTCAAGTGATTCTCCTGTTTTAGCCTCCCAAGTAGCTGGGACTACAGGCATGGGCCACCACGCCCGGCTAATTTTTGTATTTTTAGTAGAGACGGGGTTTCACCTTGACCAGGATGGTCTAGATCTTTTGACCTCATGATCTGCCCGTCTGGGCCTCCCAAAGTGCTGGGATTACAGGTGTGAGCCACTGCACCCAGCCGAATTGAGTTTTTTAAAAGGCAGGAAAAGGTGGGAAGAGCAATGAACAGATAAGACAAACAGAAAACAAAACAAAAAAATGGTGTTTGGCTTAAACTCTACCACTTCAATAATGACATTAAATAGAGGTAGTTTAGATTTGCATCGTGCAAAATGGTAGCTAGTAGCCACTTGCGACTATTGAGCACCCTAAATGGACCTATCCCAAATTAAGATGCACTGCAAGTGTCAAAAAAACACCAGATTTTGAATACTTAGTATGACACTTTTTCTCATTTATGTTTTTACATCAATTATAGGTTGACATATATTTTGGATATATTGGGTTAAATAAGATATATTACTAAAATTAATTCTACTTATTTCCTCTTTTTAATATGGCTACAGAATTTTTTGAAAATTTCAATGTGTGGCTTACATTACGTTTCTATTAAACAGCTGAACTGGACAGTCCAACTAAAAGGCAGGAATTATCAGACATGATAAAGAAGCTTGGCCTGACTAAATGAAGCCCATAAAAAAGAGATTTTAACTCTCAGCAAATAGGTTGCAATGAAAGGAAAAATTATAAAAGAGTTGGAGTAGTTGCTAAGATAAGACAGGCTCCAGGCAAAGAATACTACCAGCAACAAAGAGAGTCATTTCAAATAATAAAAGAGACATTCATCGGGTGGATCACAAGCTCAGGAATTCGAGACCAGCCTGGTCAAGATGGTGAAACCCCATCTCTACTAAAAATACAAAAGACTAGCTGGGTGTGGTAGTGCGTGCCTGTAGTCCCAGCTACTCAGGAGTCTGAGGCAGGAGAATCGCTTGAACCCTGGAGGCAGAGGTTGCAGTGAGCCAAGATCATGCCACTGCTCTCTGGCCTGGGCAACAGAGCAAGAATCCGTCTCATAAAAGAAAAAAAGACATAAAATTCCTGCATGCTTATGCACCAAATAACAGTTTGAAAAGACAGGAAGACAGGTAGCAGAAACTCAAAAAATTGAAAGAAGTAATAGACAAAAATTATTTAAAGCCATGAACATTCCCCTCTCAGTAATTGACTGAACAAGTACACAGAAAATCAGTAAGGACATGTAAAACCCAAACATCACTGTCAGCTAAATTAACCTAATTGACATTTATACAATACTCCATCCCCAAAGAACAGAATGCACTATCTGCTCAAGTGTGCATGGTATAATCACCGACCTAAACCATGCACAGGTCAGAAATTTTATCACAGCAAATTTAAAAGAGCTGAATCTATAGAAAATATATGCTCTGATTATAACAAAATTAAATTTAAAATAAAATCTAGTATATTTTAATGTTTTGAAATTAGAGAACATACTTCTAAATACCTATGGCTAATAAAATCAAAATAAATGAGAAAATACTATGGAGTAAATTAAAATTAAAATATAGCATAGTAAAACTTTTGGAATACCACTGAAGCTTAGAAATATATAGCTTTAAATGCCCATATTAGAAAAGTCCTAAAAATCATTAATCTAAGCTTCAATCCTAAGAAACTAGAAAAGGAGAAAGTAAAGTAAGCCCAAAGAAAGTAGAAGAAAGGAAATAGTAAAAACAAAAGCAGAAATCAGTAAGATACGAAACAGGCGAATAATAGAGCCAAGTGGTTCAACCAAAAACAGATTATTTGAAACGATGAATGAAAGTAAGCAACTTTAAGCCAGAATCATCAATATAAAAAAGAGGACACAAACTACTAATATCAGAAAAGAAAGTGGGAGCATAACTACATGCACTACAAACTTCAAAAATTATAAGGGAGTGTTGTAAATATGTTTCATTAATAAATTTGACAACTTAGATGAAATAAACTTCAATTATGTAACAAAACGATCACAAGAAGAAATAGAAATCTAAATAGCCTATGTCTGCTGAAGATACTGTATTTATTATTTAAAAATTAAGGAAATCTTCAAACTTCATTGGCTTCATTGGCAAATTCTAGCAGGAAGATACAATGACAATCCTACAGAAAAATATTTCAGAACTTACTGCAGAAAGGAACACATATGAAACCTTGCTTTCTGAGGTCAGCATCGCACTAACACAAAAACCAGGTAAGAAAAGGCAAACATCCACCAAAATACGCATGACCATAGGCACACATGTTTTTAATAATATTGGGCAATCAAATGCAGCAACAGGCAAAAAGTATAAGCAAAATGACCAAGCAATGTTTATCCTAGGAATACAAATATTGCTTAACATTTGAAAAATCAATGTCATTTATCATGTTAAAAGAATAAAGGAGAAAATTAATGATTATCCCACAGATACAAAAAAAAAAAAAAAAGCATCTGATGAAATTCCATACCTTTCTTGATAAAAACTTTCCATTAAACTAGGAATAGCAGGCAATTTCCTTAATCTGCTAAAGGGCATCTGCAGAACTTCCTTACACCTTTTTTTTTTTTTTTTTAGTTTGAAGTCATCATAACATTACGGAAAACTTTTCTCACATATCTTAGTGTGGTTTCATACATACAAAAAGCCTTTCAGTGTTATTACAATACAACCATCAAAATATCAGGAAATAGATATTGTTACATTATTGCCATTCAATCTTTACACCTCAGGTAAGATCAACCAATTGCCTCATTAAAATATTTTACAGCGAAACGATGGAGTCCAGAGTTATGCATGCATTAATAATTCCTGTCTCTTTGGTTTACTTTAGTTTGGAGTAGTTTCAGTCTTTTCTGGACTTTGATGGCATTTGCAGTTCTGAATTATTGCACGGATATTATGCTGTAGGAACTCTCTTAATCTGGGTTTGTCTGGTGTTTCCTCATGATTGGATTTAGCTTGTGTATTTTTGTGGAAATGACATGAGCTGATATCATCTCACTGCATTATATCATGGGATGCATACTTTTGAGATATCTCATTCTTTAAATTTGTTCATGTTGATCTTTTGATTAAGGTAGTATCTGCCCAGCTAAATTACAAATTTACTACTTTCACTTCATAGTTAATTTTGTAATTAATTTTGTGAAACACATCCTTAAAAGCTATGTAATATATTACCATGAATGATCAAAATACATCATTCATGATCAGACAATGTGTATGAACTCTAATTTTCCTATTTTATCCTTTGGGTTGTAATTATTATCATTTTTTATTTTTACTCAAATCATCCCAGAAAATAGGCAGTATAAAAACATTAAGGCTGGATTTGGTGTCTTTTTGACATGTTCTCATCATTCTTTGAACACCTCATTGCTCTGTCACAAATGTTCCAATCCCATCTTATACTCTCCCTGTCTGTCTCTAGAAGTATCCGTTTTCCCAAGTAGCTCTGGTTCCTTTCTGTAGAAAATAGTATGGAGAAGCCAAGATCTGGGTGCAGAGGGTGCTCATTGCTATTGTGCTGTCATTGTTCCCAGGACCTCTTGGTGGGTAGAAGCAGAGAATATATATATATATATATATATATATATATATAAATGTGTGTGTATGTATGTATACAGTAAGTACATATATACATGTCTATATGTTTATGTATATATTTGTAGTTGTATTTATAGAAAACCAGTAGTTCACTAATACATTCAATTGCACTCACACCACAGGAACTGTTTCTCCCTTTTTTTTTGTACTCGTAACTCTCATCTCCAACAGAGAGAAACTTGGCTTCCATTACTCTTGGTGTATGTACTTATTGGATTAAGTCCCCACTATGTCTCCCATTGCTGCCACTGCTTCCATTCCCTGTGGCATTCTCCTCTTCCTTTTCAGGTTCTGACTCCCCAGTTTGGGCCATCCCAGTACACAGATGCCTTCCTGATCTTGCTTGGGCTGGTTTTCCATGACAGGTCACCTTATCAAATGAATGACCCCCTCATCTTCACCTTGTGCATGCCTTCCTGTGGGGAAACCCTCCTAGCAGTGTGTGAGCTCGAACTCTGTATGCCAGGCTGGCCCACCCAGTGCATGCCCTCCTCCTGCGTGGGCTTAGACACTCATGCAAGGCAGTTTTCATGTGTGGACACTCTCCTCACCCTCTGAAACAGACTGCCAAACCAGACCAGGCTTCAATGGGGATGGTTCTCTTAGCTTTGCTTTGGCTATAATTTCAAACACAGGCTACTTTGCCCACCTTCTATGATCTGATAACTATGGCTGGCTCTCCCTCTCCAGGCCTTCCTTCCTTTGCTTTGGCTGTGATTTTCAAACTAAGCCTTCCATGTGAAACGGTGCTTTTCTCCGTTTCTGGAGCTGTGAAGCTTCGTGGCCTCCTCACACTGCCTGGACTCTGGCCTGGAAGCTTCCTACTCCATACCAGGTGCACACCGTGTACTTCTCTACCTACTCCATACCAGGTGCACACCATGTACTTCTCTACCTACTCCATACCAGGTGCACACCATGTACTTCTCTACCTACTCCATACCAGGTGCACACCATGTACTTCTCTACCTACTCCATACCAGGTGCACACCATGTACTTCTCTACTCTTCTTCTCTACTCTTAGGACTAAACTTTTCCAGGAGATGAAAGAAAAGGAAGAGAGGGTAGGAGAGGGAGAATAGAAGAAAAATAAGAGGAAGATGCCAACATCATACTTAATGGTAAACAAAAAACAACAAGAATCCCTAACAGCAACGACAAAACCCTAATATTGGAACAAGGCAAGGGTGTCCACTCTTACCACTTCCTTTCCACATGGTACTGGAAGCTCCAGCCGGTACTGTAAGGCAGGAAAAAGAAATTAAAAGCATCTACATATAGGACAGGAAGAAATAAACTGTATTCACAGATGATGTAATTATCTCTTGGATAGAATCCTAAGGAATCTACAAAACTATTAATAAGTACATTGAGTTGTAGGCTGTAATGATAATACAGAAAAGTTAATCATATTTATATGTGCTAGCAATACGCAATTGGCAACTAAATATTTAAAAATCACTTATAATAGCATAGAAATATGAAATAGTGGTAAATTTAATGAATCAAATACAGAACCTGTACACTAAAATATACAAAGTACTTAGAAAAAGAAGTTAGAGATGATCTAAATACAGAGTTTTCATAAACTGAAAGATAGTTTTCAATGTTGTTAAGATGTCAGTTTTCCCTAGATTCATTTACAGATTTTATGTAATACAAATTAAAATCCCATCAGGCTAGAAATTGAAAAGATCATTCTAAAATATTTATGAAATGCAAAGACGTCACATAGTGAAAACAATTTTGGTGAAGAACAAAATTGGATGGATTATGCTACATTATTTCAATATTAACTTTATAGCTACATTAGTCAAAACAGTATGGATTAGTACACAGATATATAGATAAATTAATGGAAAAGGGTAAACAAAATAGAGTAAAAAAACACAGCCACACATATAAGATCAGTTGATTCTCAACAAACATATAAAGGTAACCAGATTGAAGGAAAGAATATTTCCAGCAAATCATGGCTCATGATATGGTTTGAATCTATGTTCCTGCCTATATCTCATGTTAAACTATAATCCCCAGTGTTGGAGGTGGGGCCTGGTGGGAGGTGATGAGATCATGGGGGCGGTTCCTCCTGGTTTAACACCATCCCCTTGGTGGTGTTGTGACAATAGCGAGTTATTGTGAGAGATGATTGTTTAAAAGTGTGTAGCACCTCCCCTCCTCTCTCTCCCCCTCCTGCTCTGGCCATGTGACATGCCTGCTTCCCCTCTGACTTCCGCTGTGATTATAAGTTTCCTGAAGCCTCCCCAGATGCTTTCCACACAGCCTGCGGAACTGTGAACCGGTTAACCATTTTTTTCTTTACAAATTGCCCAGTTTCAGGTATTTCTTTATAGCAGTGTGAGAACTGACTAGAACACTTCCTTTGGAAGAACCTTGATCCTTACATCATCCACAAAATTAACAAGTAACAGGTCTAAATATTGCTAATTTTTAAATGATAACATGCAGAAAATCTTAACTTCTAATTAGGCAATGACTTCTAAAGTAGAATATCAAAAGTCTGAACCTTAGAAGAAAAAAATGAATAAGTTGCATTTCATCTAAATTAAATTCTTCTTTTCTTTGAAAGATACTATTAAAGAAATGAGACAACAAGGCTGCAGACTGGGAGAAAACATTTACATTACATATATCTGACAAAGGATTTATATCCAGAATATATAAAGAACTCTAGCTGGGCCTGGTGGCTCACGCCTGTAATCCCAGCACTTTGGGAGGCCAAGGCTGGCAGATCACAAGGTCAGGAGTTCAAGACCAGCCTGGCTAACACAGCGAAACTCTGTCTCTACTAAATACAAAAAAATTAGCCAGGCATGGTAATCCTAGCTACTTGGAAGGCTGAGGCAAGAGAATCACTTGAACCTGGGAGGTGGAAGTTGCAGGGAGATGAGATTGAGCCACTGCTCCCCACCCAGGATGACAGTGGGGGGAGACTCCATCTCAATTTAAAAAAAAAAAAAAAACCTCTCACATCTCAGTGAAAAAGAGAATGCAATTAAAATGGGCAAAAATCTTGCATCTTCAAAAAGAAAATGTGAGTGGCCAATATGTAAATGAAATATGCTTGCTTATATATCACCAGGCAAATGCAATTTAAAACCACAATGGGTTGCCACTATACACCCACTGAGATGAACTGAGAGGATGTGGAGCAGCTGCATTTCTCTTGCATTGCGGGTGAGATGCAAAATCCTCCAAGCACTTTGGGGACTGCTTTGGCAGTTCCTTATAAAACTAAACATACACTCACCACATGATTTAGCCATTTTCCTCCTAGGTATTTGTCCAAGAGAAATGAAACCTCATGTCCACATAAAGACCTAAGTCTATATGAATTGTTATTCATAATCACTAAAATTAGAAAGGCTCATCAACAGGTGAATGGAATACTACTTGGCAATACAAAGGAACAAACTATGGATCTGCAACAACATGAATAGATCTCAGAAACATGACACCCAGTGAAAGACGCCAGACGTGAAACAGAGTGTAGTGCATCATTCTACTTACATAGAATGCTTAAAACAGGCAAGCAAAAAAGTAACAAGTATAATGAGAGAATGTATGCTGTTCAGAGCTTGTCTGGAACCTTCAGTGGCAGATGGGTAAAAGGGTCACAAGAGAACTTTGGGAATGATGAAAATGTACACTGGTTTATACATTTGTTGAGACTTAGCTAACTATACATGCAACATTTTAGTTCATGTGTTATGTTTTTTTTTTTTTGAACAGCCTTAAAATGTAGTGCCAAAAAACTTTGATACTGTTTAAAGAAACAAGTCTTCTATAAGAAAGAAAAGTGACTGAACAAAACAGTTTGGGTAAAAGGCATTTGGGTCAATGAAAACGCACAGACATGGATGACGTAACGTGATCCCTTGATGCCTCCCAGCTCTCTGCTTCCCTTCCTTCTTTCTACCTTGAGTATCTCCAAATATTCTTCCAGACCATTTAAAACCACCTTCCTATGAACAAAACGGCATTCACCTCCTTTTCCTACTACCATGAAGAATTACCCTCTGGGGGACCCCTGGAGCCTTTTTTTCTTCCAGTCTAAAATGAATGCAAGAACTGAATTAATGATTTCCTGCTGATTTGGCTAATAGGTAATGACTACCTAAGCAAGAGAGCACAAGGATTTGGGTGCTGGTGTTCAGTGCTTATCCACCCCTCCCAGATGGCTGCCTATGTTGGAGGGAGCTGAGAAAGGAGGAAGGGTGGCGGGCTGCATGTCCACCCTTTGTTGTGGGTGTAGGTGCAAGCTGAGCAGTGGCTGTGATGTGCAGTAGTGTGTGGGTGTGTAAGAACCTCATAGCCCATGCATCCTGATCGCACCTCTGCAGTCTTTCTCTTTGATCGTGCCTTTTGAAAGAGACTGCATTTTAGGTGACACTTCTAATGACTTGCGGATTAATTCACAACTCAGCCTAGGTTCCCCAGAAAACATATCCTGAGGCAAAATTTAGTTGGTGATATGTTACTAGGGTGTTTGATTCCAATGAAAACGGGAGCAAAGGAAAAGGGAATTTAGGCATGGAAAGAGAGGGAGCAGATAGGAGGGAGGGTTCATTACCAGGCAGACCACCCACTGCTGAGTACGGAGGACAAAAGATGGATCCATCTCACAAGATCATCTTTGAGAGCCCAACAGCAACTGCATCTCAGGACATTTCTTAGGAGGCAATAAAGGGAGACGCTTTGATCCATGGATATGTGTTCCTTAGCCAAAGGTCTGCCCCATAGATTTTTAACTTGCCAGAAATTTCAGATTGCATATATGTGAGTACTGAGCAAATCCCGTGGCATCTTAGACCTTGTGATATGAGGATATGAGCATATCCCATGTGGGCTTGTTCCCATGTAAAGCTGATCAGACTTCTTGCAGAAGTGGGTGCTGAGGCAGCAGCTGGGGTGTTAAAGCCAAAAGCTCCAGAGACAGGGTGAAGCCAAGAAGATGACATGATGCCCGGTTGGATAATAATGTTGTAATGTGGTTCTGCAAGTCTTAGAACATATAAACTGGTAGCAAGGGGGCTAATTCTTGCTATGTTGTTGGTTTTATTCAAACAATTTCTTTTCATTGTTTACTTTTTATAGCCACGATCCCCAGCAGGGCGTTTCTCTAAAAGAACTGCATGGAAAAAGGAGAAATAAACTGAACTAGGGATGTGTGTCTGATACAACAGATACAATTTTCCATATAATTTCATTGTGCATTAACAGGACATTGAATGCAAAGCAGTGGTGAATAGACTTTTCCAGAAAATAATTAGGGAGCTATATTTATCTCTGAATCTTTCAGGTAGTGCGGTCACATTTTCTGTTCCAAAAATAAAATAGCTGATTTTTAGAAAAGGCAGTGATATTTAAAATTAATGCACAGAAACATGCCAACGTGAGATTTAGGATCTAGATTTAGATATTTACTAATATAAAGTCTCAACGATGTTAAAAAAAAACCTTAAGTTTCATAGAAAAAAAATGAGTCAATAAAGTAGTTACCTATTATTAACCATTAAGTCCTGGAACAATTTGAAGAGGTCTACAGAACACAAAAACGAGTTTGATGTGTAGGTTTTGTTAGTTGGCTACAAGTAGGCCTGTGTAACCATCTTTTTCAATATTAGAAATCCGAGGTACAGAGAAACTTTATTGGGGATCATTCACGAAAATATAAAACCTGTGGCTGTGGGTGAGTGGCCCCTTAGGTGTGGTGGTGGTCCAGAGGGCGGGGTGCACCCGCTGTGCACTGGTACACCAGGGTCCTTGCGCCAGTGGCCTTCTAATGACAGCCGAAGGAGGCCTGTCACAGGGAAGCAAGGATCCTTGCCTTATATTAAGGATCACGGATAGCTCTGGGCGGCACCAAAAGAGGCAGATATTTTACCATCCCTGGAATGACAATCCAGTCTCCAAGTCTGGCTGGGATTCTAGTTTGCTGATAACAAAACACATATTCAGGCCTCTCTTAGCCATCCATGACACATGTGTATATGTGAGCAGAAAGCGCTCAGTGCTCCTAAGAAATATTCAGGAGTGAGGGTAAGAGGTGCAGTTTAAGGAGCAGCTTTTTAAAAAAGGGTCCAATTTTATAAACGAAGAACCGGGCCGCCACGCCAGGGGCTGGAAGACGGGTCAGGCGGGAAAGCCTGAGGGTGGGGGTAGGGGCGGGGATCCCCGCGTCGCCGTTTGGATGCTCGGAGACGGTGGGGGAGAGCGGATCCCAGCAGGTTAGGCCGGAGGAACAGCGCCATGTGCTCCGGGCTCCTGGCGCTCCTGCTGCCCATCTGGCTCTCCTGGACCCTGGGGACCCGAGGCTCTGAGCCCCGCAGGTGAGGCGGGGGCGTCTGCAGGCACCGTCGGGAGGC
>NW_012115278.1:2500336-2508231 GCF_000951035.1 Colobus angolensis palliatus | reverse complement strand
CCGCGCCCCGCGTCGGAGCTGGGCTGATCGCCGTGTCCTGCGCTTCCCGCAGGTCCCCCGGTCTGCGTGGGGATGAACATTGACATCGCCAGCATCGACATGGTTTCCGAAGTCAACATGGTGAGTGCCCGCCCTCCCAGGGCGGTCCCCGAGCCCCCGGCCCGCTGTCTGGGATCACGGGCGTCCACAGGGCTGGGCCGGAGGCCTCTTCGGCCGGGGCCGAGTTTCCCCGGCCCGCAGAGGGAGCCGCGCTCCCGGGCGCCGGCCCCTCGCTGGCCCGGCGGTCCCTGCACCCGCCCGGGGCTCTCGGGGGGCCTGGCTGGCTTCGGAGCCGCGAGGGCGCAGCCTTCGTGCCGAGGGTCCTGGCCGGCCTGGTGCTCCCGTCCGCCGCTGCAGCTCCTCCAGCTCTGCTGCCGGGTCCCGAGGCTTCCCGAGCGCTGTCTCGCCTCCTTAGCAACAGGCGCTGTGGACCCGGGAGACGCGAGACGTGGGGGTGGCTCCTGTGTTCTAGGTAAGATAGTTGAGGTTTCCTTTGTTGTCGTTTGGAAAGAGGTACTGGCTGCAGGAAAGGGGAACGAAGACGGTGGTCTGTGCGTTCCGGGGGTGGTCTCTGCGGTTCTTCCGAGGCTGCCTCCGGGACTGGCTGACCCGGCCCGGCACCGCCAGTCTCTGTCCGAGGTGCTGACGGAGAGCGGGAGGCCGCGCCTGGGCTCTCGGAGGAGCCGCTCTGCCGGGAGTGGGAGGCTGGTGAGCCAGGGTCCCTTAGGTCTTCTGGGAATGCAGACTGGATTCGCTGTTCTGACCTGTGGGAAGCGGGGGTCAGTACCCCGAGGTGCGACGCGGGCTTTTGCCAGGAGCGCTTTAGGACGCCAGGGAATCAGGAGAAGGATGGCTCTTTCATTTGTTAATTCAGCTGAAACGCCGTGGGATTTGAAAACTAGTTTAGTTTTCTGCTGGGGGGCACTCTAGAAGGAGCATTTATAAACGATATATATATATATATATTTTTTGGAAGGAATCGTTGGCAACTTTTCTTTCGGACATACAACATTGAGAATACAGTGAGACATGGTTTTAGATCCACTCGGTAGGCTGCTTAACTCTGGTGTGCGTCGGGATCACGTGGGCAAACTTGCTTTAAATGCATGCTTGCTAGTTCCTCACGCCAAGGGAGTCTGATCAAGGTAGGCTGGAGTCTTGGGGTCTCTGCATTTAAAACTACTTCTTCAGATATTTTGAAGCGGGTATTTTGTGGACAATATTTTGAGAAATATTTCAGTAAGTCACAGATATATGAACATACACAAAGTAAAACTATTTTTAAAAATAGATGTTAGTGAGGTACTTTTAAGATACCTACCACTAAGGATCTTGTAGGAAGAAACTTAACCACGCCAAGGTGTTGTCATTAATTTTTCACTCTTAATCTAAAGTTTTTAAATTTACAATATGTATTTTAAAATGTACCTTTTTTCAAAGTATATCATTTAGGACATTTGTAAGTCAAATATTGTATCAGTAATTAGCAAGAAACACAGAAGGAATGTAAGTCATAAATTACCTTACAATAAAAATTAACATTATGTGTGTTTTACTTTTTATGTAATACTATAAAAATGATTTTACTCAATATGTTTGTTTTGTGCTTTTAAGAAACAAGTTAATACATTTAAGATCCACACTCTGTGATCTGTGATTTTCTCAACTGGGGACTTCACATTCTCTAGAGAAGACAATTTAGTACAGAAGTTAATTGATTATTTAGTGGATTATTATGTCAAAAACCATTATATCAGAGGATGGCAGGTGGAAGAGAAAATTTATTGATTTGGCCCTTCAAGAGCTCTACACGATAGTAATATAATTTGGGGAGTGAGGAGAGTGTGCTGTTGCACACCATCACGTATTTGTTTGAGTTATTTTTTAAACTTAGTTTTCCAGTTGTTCTGGCATCATGCTGTTAGTTGATACCTTTAAAAACTTCATCAATGTTTGCCTAATTCATAGTCTGTGACTTGAAGTGTCTCAGTTTTCTCCAAACCCAGAAAGACAAATGGAAGATACAGGCCATTGTACTGAACAATCTTTAAGTGTATATTCCATAGCCAATAGGTATGTATAGCATGCCAAAATATACTGGTATGCATTTTTTTTTGCATTCTGAGGACAGTAATTTTTCTGGCTCTGTAAACACACACTTATTATAAACAAATATTGAGGATCAGTAGAATTGGAGACTGAAGGCTACTGGGTTGGTGTGAATGTCAGCCATTGAAAATATCTTCCTCCCACGAGCAGATTGGTCACATCATGTTCTAGAAAAATCTGATTTTCCTTAAAATATTTGTGCATGATAATTATGGTATTTCACCTGTTCCTAAAGAAACCTCAAATAGAGCAGTGGTTAAATATCATTTAGGGACTCATGTTTTAGAGGGAAAGAACAGAAAATATGTGAGCGTAGGATTAGAGCTGCCACTCAGTTATGTTGTTTGAAAACAGTAAAATCTATTTATGAGCTTTATTAATCACCTTACTGGTCACACAAAACTAAGTGTGGTAAGTTATGAAACTAAGTAAGAAATGGTCTCACTTTGAGCGTGTTGTAACTCTTAGAGCACATATGACAAATGGTTGTTCACAGGTAGGATGTGGCAAGTCCCATTAGAGGAACAAGTGACAGAGGCACACGGAAGAGAGAGGGAGGGAGGAGGAGGGACGAGAGAAGCTGGCTGGGAGAAGGGAGGTATTTGATGTGGAAACTTTCATGAAATAAATTATATTTAAATTGTGTGAGGGGTATGAATAGAATTCTGACTGGTTTACTTGAAGGAGGATATTCTGGGTTAGGAAAGAAAATGGCAGAGTTACGAATGGAGGGATGGACAGGATCAGAGATTTAGAAGGGGAGATTCGAGAGACAAAGTTGGAAAAGCAAGACAAACGCCTGTGCACCTATAGGCTGTTCTGCAAGAGGCCGGGGACTTCACATGAGAATTTCAGGAAATAAGGAGCCTATAAATGGTAAAGGTTTTAAAGCAGGTAATTGACATGATTTGAGATGTGGCATAAGATGATTATTTTGGCCAAAATGTTAATTTAGGAGAGGATTAGGGATGGTGAGGTAGAATGAATGAGGGATAAATGATCTTGGAAGATTCTTTCTTGAAAATTTCCCCTCAGGTTTTGATAGATACATTTTTGAAAACGTGTATTTAGTGAAGTAAATACAAATTCACCAAAGTTCAAAACAAAGACTTTGAAAAACACGTGTATCTGAAAATGGGGAGAGATGCGTATGCATTTGTTCATGAGTTTTTAGGGTCATTGCAGAGAACAGTAACAGATACTACGCAAGAATCATGCTGTTGTTGCCTTTTGCTTTAAACAATTGTAGATTCCAGTCCTTATCTACTGGTAGCGTGTGTCGATGATGCCTCCAAAAAATGTCTCCGACCTCAAATAAACACATGCATAGATTAGTTATGCATGTAAATGCGTATCTCATCATTCATTTTGGTGTTTTGTGGAAACAGTCTAGGAAAGGATTTGAATGTTTTAATATTTAGCATTGGTTTTGCCATAACTTGCTTCATGGATAGTGGAGTTCTACATTTCCATTTTTTCCTAAATCTTTTAATGTTTCTTTTCATACGCTCTTTTTTTTTTTCAATTAGCTGACCTGATACTCATCAAATAACATTTTGCTTTGTGTAACTTGCCTCTTGTTTCTCTTAGCCCCTGTTTAAAATTTTAGATAATCTATAAAAATTATGCATGGCTAGATAATTATTGAGATTTAGTTTGTATATTTCTTTAAGTGAGATTGCGTATGTCCAAGAACACTGTCTGCTGAAAATTACTGTGTGTGTTACCATTTTGGTGCTTACCAGTGGTTCTAGTGAACAATAAATGTGTTGAGTAGATACATGAAGAGATCAACAAATGGGAAAAATTATTGCAAGTATAGGAAACATAAAATATTGAAAAAACAATTAGGGATTTTAAATTTAAAAACAGTGTTTTAAAATAAGAGTTTAAAAAAACTTATTAAAATGAGCCATTGTTTTGATCTGTTAATTTGAAGAAGTCACATGTACTTACTTTTTACTTCATTAACTATGTGATATTAGGGACATAAAACTAGATTCAGACTCTAGTGATAGTGATGATAATTTCTGTAATTTAACTTCCACTTTGTTATCACTTCATCCTTAACTAATCCATTAAAATTAACTCAATCTTAATGAAAGTGTAACTACAGGACGTTTTTCCTCATTTCGTGCATATAAATAATAAATTATTGTTTTTTAAATTAGAGTTCCTTTTGGGTAACGTATAATGTGTATTTTTAGTTATGAGACATACGCATTCATTATGCTAGCTGTTTTGTGTTCATTTCTCACTTGTTGCACTTTCTTCTCATAAAATCCATTTTTTAATGTCTAGGTGTGAAATAAGTGTGGTGCATATGAACATAATTTTAGCACATTTCAAGAAGCAGCTTTGCAGTTATATCACTACTAAACGGATGCAGTCTGACCGTGTACAAAAATCACACACACACATACACATTTGCACTATTATTTTATGTTTTCTTTCTTCTTTTTAGAAGAGAGGCAAAGAGGAGAGGCAGATTGAGGCTAGAGTGAGCTAGGATTAGAGGTTTGGAAAATGCAGCTTTTAGACATCTTTTGTCCAAATTTATATTATCAGTCTCCTTCCCCCCATTTCAGGGTCTAGAAGCTGCTTTGCCATCGGAGAGTGTTGAATGAGAACACAGCATGTCCAGTCCCTGGCCAGGTTCTCAGGCAGGAGGAGCTGAATCCCAGGGGTCCATGTAGTGTGTTTAACAAGAGCCTTATAGCATTGGGAGCTACGGGTTCTGTTTCCAAGTCCATGGGACCATCTAGCCTCAGGCAAGTCACTTAATCCTCAGGAATTCAGTCAGAGGTTTCCAGATGCCCATTGTGTGGGGACACAGTTGATACCAAAGTGAATCATTAGGGGCTGAGCTCTACAGAGAAAAGCTCAGTGAGGACACCCACACTATCACATGTTAGCAGGCTGTCCTTTACTCTTTGCTTCTGGAGAGGCCTGGGCCATTTTCAGAGTTTGCATATGAATTGCTATTAGCAGTTTAAAGGTAGGAAATGTGCTAATGCTCTTATTACAAAGCACGCTGGGGGATGACTCAGCAGAAAGGAAGACTGTTTCCCTGACCCAGTTGGGGTTGGAAGACTGCTTACATGGAAGGCACTTCAGGGGTAAGGTCCAGGGTGTGTGTCTGTGCGTGGCTCTAGGTTACTCCATTTGGGAGGTGAGGGTGTTTATTGAGCACTTTACTTTTCGCTGACAGTACGTTTCATGCATAAGTTATGATCATACATCAGTGCTGGGGCACTGATAAGAAAGCATATAATGAACTTCAGAGATGGATGACAATAATACCTTACATAATATGCTCTTTAGTAAGAGAGGCTTGTGTTTAATATTAAAACGTATAGTATAGAGAGCAAAAAGAGAATGCTTTTTGCCTTTCCCCTCAGGGAGGTTGTAAAGCTTCTGTTACATCTCTTTAAATAAATGGATCTTACATGCATTGTCCTGGTATGGATGACCTCTTGCTTGAGCCTGTGCTGGGCTCTAGCATCTTATGGCATGTTGTCTTTAGTCTGAAGTGATGGGGGAAATCTGCTTATTTACGTGTAGTTAAAGAATTACGTCTGGTAGGTAATTGAGTTGTAGTTGACAAATTACAACTGGTGTCTGTCTTTGACTCCAACATTTGGTTTTTCCAAAGATAAAATATTCTGCTTGTATTTCCTTGGATAATGGTAAATAAAATGAGTTCAAAAACATAGCTGTTGCTTCCCGGGCTACTTGCCAAATGAGGGTATCTTGTAGATTTGGTCTTCTTTTTAAATGAAGAATGGAATAGATGTTAATGAGGAGGGCAGTGTTCTTCTAATGAAATGCATGCAGGAACAAAAGAAATGGAGAAGGTTTAATAGGAGGTGTAGAGTTCTCCTAGAATGTCACATCTCTTGGAAAGAAGGACTCATGTTTGGGACTGCAGGCTTCTTGATTTTCACAAGGAAAACCATCTGAATTCATCAACTGACTTTTCACAATCTAACATGGGTGACAGCTGTTCTTTTCCTTCTATGGGTAGCTGAACCTTTCTTTCTCATAGGGGTCTGTGTCTTATGCATGCTGATGATTGCATTTTGGTGACTACCAAACATTTGGAATAAATGAATGAAGCCTGTCAAACATTTGAAATCTTTTGTCATTCATGTTGAGGTGTGACATAGGGAGTTGGTAACTAACAGTTTTGCACCATTCTGCAGTTTATAAAATGCTCCAGGTATTATGTCACATTTGATTATCAAATTTGATCCATCAGCTGGTGAGGTAGGTAATAGAGGTGTTAACCTCATCTCCGTTTTTTAGATGAGGAAATAGGCTCAGAAATAGCACCGACTTTCTCACTCTTACTGCATGGCAAAGCTGGGACCTGGTTCTGGTCCTTTGGTCTTTCTTCCTCCTCATGCTACAGGACAACAAAAGATGTTCCATTAGGGGCTCGTGGGACTTCATCTTCTTCCATGACCTTCACTGCTGTCTAAATTAGACATTTCCCATTCTGCATTTCTGTGAAAACTTATTCTTTCCTGCAATGCTTATTATAGTGTTAAATATTCTTTTGGTGTGTTTGTTTGCTTAGTCTTTCTCCTCCATCTCTCTCCATTAGACCGTACACTCTGTGAGGTAGGGCTGTTTCTATGAGCCATTCTTTGCATAGGATCCAATATCTGATAGGTACCCTTTCAATATTTGTGGAAAGGAATATATAAATGAAGAATAAACAAATGAATAAATACATAAGTGTATGAAGAAACTGATATGTAAATTTCCAATGAAATACTTCTATGTCTTGGAATTTGGGCTCAGGACAGGAAGAATCTTGCAGGCTAAATGTGATGTATACAGTGTTTGCCTTAGAGGACATAATTCAACCATAATTTGTGTCATTGCACCCAATTATAATACCACTAACCAAAGATCACAAAGTCTGTAAAGTATTCTGTGGTTGGTACCCCTTTCATTGGGGGAACTTTTATGCTGATTTCAGAGCAGAGCGAAGAGTAAAGGATTGCAGTGTTCTCTCAAAATTTAGCCTATGTAAGCACTGGTGAGGATATTCTAAGCACCCATCACAGGTACCTTTGTGCACTGAAAGTTTTGTGTCTCCTTATAAAGTATATGAGGGTGGAGCTTTCTTATATTATAGGGAAGTTTTGACGTTCTTTTTGTACAGGGATTCTTTGGGCTTTGTCTTCCCTTGCCCCTGACCACTCAGCAGTGCAGTGGAGCAGAAGTGGTTTTCATTTGTTTGCAAGTTTCCGGTGCAACTTACTTCTGGGCCATTCATGCCAGCCATTAAGAGGATTGTCTAGCTGCAGAATTTGGAAGAAGAGGACTAAGATAGATCTCATCTCTTGGCGATGTGCTCAGTGCCATTCAGTCAAGACAGAGAGTGAGTCTCTTAATCTCTGTAGCTTGAGATGTAGATTGCCCCTCATTCCTTTGTAGTCTGGAGACCACATCCAGAATCAGAAGCCATGTGTAAACGTTAACTAATGTATCTCTTTTTGCATTTTTCCACTGAACTTAAACATCACACAGAAGCATTTACTACAGATATCAAAAACTTTGGCATGTGTGGTACTAACATTTCACATAAATAAGATTAAGATCTGAGAACATCACAGTTCTTTAAGTGTCCTAATTTGTTTTTAAAAGAGGATATGAATTTTATTGATTACATCATCATCATGTTTTACCCCAGTTCTACAATAAAAGAATCCCTTTTATGTAACTGCTGAATG
>NW_012115278.1:2486185-2499796 GCF_000951035.1 Colobus angolensis palliatus | reverse complement strand
TTTTTAGTAGAGATGGGGTTTCACCATGTTGGCCAGGCTGGTCTTGAACTCCTGACCTCAGGTGATCCACCCACCTCAGCCTCCCAAAGTGCTGGGATGACAGATGTGAGCCACTGTGCCTGGCTCATTTATTTTATGTTATTTTGTATTAACTTTAAAGATTACAAAATCTGCTAGTCTAAAATGATATAACCCTGACTGTGTTTCCTATATATGTGTAAGATATTTGTCAGTTAACTCAACATCACATCACTGTTCTTTTAAATTTTATTGTTTTGAATAAGACTTTATAATAATTAATTTTAATGAGTAGAAGGAACAAATTTTCTTGGTCATCCATTATTCCATGGTGTGTGTGTGTGCGTTATCTATGCAGACCCAGAATGGTTGTGAAAGAACAAAGCCAGTTTGGATAATTTATTGTAATATTATTAATTTTTGCCAATTATGCTGACTGTAATGCTCTGTGTGAGAGATAAGTCCATATATCAGGTCAAAAATATACTAGAATGGCCACAGAGCACAGTTCTTGCCATGTAGGATATGCTTGGTAAATATTTGTACAGTGAATTCTTGGAGTCAGTGGCCCTTGCAGTAAAGGTGTATCTTTGAACTGTTTTATTGCAGAGATTCTCTTTTTTGGGTGCTTATCCCATAAAATTAACTGTAACTTTAAACATGAAGATCCCTGTGAACTTGTCCCAGAAAAAATATCCGAGTTATGGAAAACAGTGCCACCCCTATGGCCCAGACCAGTGGTTCCAAAGCTGTGGGCCAAGAACCCTTGGGAGGCGTTGGAGTTACTGCCAGGTGCCCTCCAAGCATAATTTCTCACCATTGGTATACGCTGAAGGTGCAGAGTTCACAATTAGGGCAGGGCCTGCAAAATGTCTTGCCTTTTCAAGGCAGTATGCATGCTAGAAAGAGGGCGGGGATACCTGTCTGAAGACCTGGATTGATTGTGCGATATTCTTTGTTGAGGCTGTTAAACATTCTGTGGTTAACTCATTGGTATGAGGGTATATTGGATTGTGCTGTTGAATGAGTTTTCATTTCTGAATCTTTCTTTTGATGTGGCCCTGGGCACCAAAATTCCCTGTGAGATGTCATTCCTTGTGGTGTGGACTAAAACAACGGTTGCTTAGAGAACACCTTCCTGTAGAATGTTAATGTGTGTCCTGTAATCAAAGTGTTTCTGCTCAAATAATGTTGGAAATTATGGCAAACACATAAAATAGGTTTCTTTGCTGCAAGAATTGTCAGGTTCTTTAATACATTAATGATTTTGTAAATCTTCATGGGGGGTGAAGAATTCAACATTTTGCAGATATATTTGACTGGAATTTTTTTTGTGAAGGGATGAGGGGCCCTATTAGCACTTCTTCACAAAGTTTTTGGTAGGACACAGTTTAAGAAATATGGGGCTAAAGGACTGAATCAGAATGGTCTTCCATATTGATGACGATAGCAGAGAAAGTTACTGTATTAACAAAGCCTCTTTTAGTGACGGGCCCACATTGTGGAAGACACAATTTTGACAAATAATCTACTGGTTTACAAAGAGATGAGTGATATTTTCCAGAAATGAAGATGAAAGCACTTGTTATAATTAATTGATTTAAAAAAATAAGATTTTTTGTTTTACAGTAACAGTCTCTGTGACATTGAGGGGAGGTTTGTGTGTATTAAGCCTTCTTATTTTCTTGTACCTACTGTAAGAATAAATGATGAAGAGGGCTGGGCGTGGGGTTTTATGTTGGTAATCCCAACACTTTGGGAGGCCAAGGGGGGCGGGTCACCTGAACTCGGAAGTTCAAGACCAGCCTGGCCAACATGGCAAAACCCCATTTCTACTAAAAAATACAAAAATTAGCCGGGCGTGATTGCTCTCTCCCATAATCCCAGCTGCTCAGGAGGCTGAGTCACAAGAATCTTGAACCCGGGAGGCAGAGGCTGCAGTGAGCTGAGATCGCGCCACTGCACTCCAGCCTGGGTGACAGAGAGAGACCCTCAAAATAAATAAATAAATAAATAAGAGGGATAGAGGTGTGTGTTGAAGAGGAGAAAGTGCAAGAGGCATCAACAATAGTAGCTTAATTTGGAGAACAAAATACGGCTTCCTGAGGCTATTGGGCGTGGCTGTAGTTGGTAGCCTTGGATACCTGGAGATTCCTCCTGGGGGCTGTAGCAGCAGAGGAAACGGGCAGTGCTCTGACGCTGCATCCCACTAGGGAGAGCCCCCTTCCATCTCCAAATATATTCTGGTACATACAGAGATACTGTGACATGTAATTTATATTATATACAATGAGAATATATTGTATAATATATAATTTATATGTCAGTTATATTTCCCTATAAAATGAAATTCTATTTGGATGAAAGATTCTAGTGATGAAAGTATTTGGCTTCTCTGGAGGAAGTCATCTCTAAAATTTCTCTTATGACTAATATTGAATCTTTTTATTTTTTGAGGTGGAGTCTTGCTTTGTCACCCAGGCTGGAGTGCAGTGGCATGGTCTTGGCTCACTGCAACCTCCGACTCCTGGGTTCAAGTGATTCTCTTGCCTCAGTCTCTCAAGTAGCTGGGTCTACAGGCGTGTGCCACCACATCTGGCTACTTTTTTTTGTATTTTAAGTAGAGACGGGGTTTCACTATGTTGACCAGGCTGGTCTTGAACTTCTGACCTGGTGATCCACCCACCTTGGCCTTCCAAAGTGCTAGGATTATAGATGTGAGCCAATGCACCTGGCCTGATTTTGTATAATTCTATGAAACGTGTATACCTGTTCAGGAATAGTCACTAACAGCAGCTTGGGAGCAGATGCATTTTCTGGACTGTTCTGTAAAGCACAGTACTCTCATAAGAGGACAATATTGATTATCCACCACTGCAGAGGCCTCTCTGGGACCTGACCTGTACTTGGCTCAGGGATTGTAAAAGACTGGTGATCATGGGTGAGTAAATGAAAGCAGATCCAGAAATTCAAAGAGATTCAAAAATGTTAATTGATTGTGGTGGGTTTCTGTTTGCTTGTGTGTGTGTGTGTGTGTGTGTGTGTTGGCATTTAGAATCAGAGAAAACCGGTTTTTAAAAGAAGCATTCTTGTTTTGGAAATACAGTGCTTATGTATGTATATTTATATCAAAATCGATCAATCAATTATCCATTCCTCTTTTTCTCCTTATGCCTGGAGAACCACTTTTCAATCATAAAATAAAGATAGAGTTTGAAGCAATACTAAATATGCTAAATAAAACATGGTTCTCCAGGCTTAAGATTTTACTTTATTATCATAAACTGTTTGGAATGTTAATTATCTAGGCAATTTCTTCCATACTTCAGGGTAATTTGCCTTTAGAGAACATAGGGGGTTTAGCTTTCAAGCTCGCCCTCTGCAGTGGAAAATCTGAAGTGTAAGAACGCTTAGATCCCAAGAAAGGGTTCGTGTGAACTCTGGCAAGTCATTCAGACTCAGTTTGATCATCTTGCTAATGAGGGTACTGGAATGGATGCTCTCTGAGTTGCCTCGCAGCTCTGATTTCCGTGTTTCTTAGAGTCCGTGAGCTGTTTGAAACATAAGGGGACCTTCTATTTGCTCTACACAGACCGCAGCTTCTTGTCATTTGATACCGTGTGTGGTTTAATTGGTTGTCCACGTGGTGGTCAGTGGCACTGAGCCCATCTCCTCTGGCAGCTCGCAACTGTGTTGTCAAAGCGTGGTGTGTGTAGAACCCGGGAACTCTTTTTCAGGTTTCCTTTGCTGTATGCTGAGCCTCAGGTACTTTGTACATAAGCAGCTGGGATTTAACATCTGAATGCATGCTCAGTAATTTTCAGGTCTCAAACATAGCTGCATTAGTTTTTTTGGTCTGAATTTAGAATTATTAGTTTGTGAATAAAACGTTCAGTGAGCTCTTAAAATGTTTCTCTTGTATCCAAAGCATAATATTTCCCTTATTACTAAGAAGAACCATCCGGTAGAGAAATACCTTAGTTTTTGTTGTTGGGTTCCAAATTGTCCGTATTCAGGTTTTTAAGAACATTTTACACACATTTAATTCATGCACCATTTTTGAATCATTTGTGGTGTTTTAGTAACAATCTTAACATTCTTTGAGTTCATAATCCAGACCAAAAGGAAGAGGACAGGGTATCGTCTGCAGTGCTGCACTCGGCCAGTGTGGGGCGTGGAGCCAGCATTTAATGCAGATAATTTTAAGCTTGGACCTCAATTATAGCATCTCTACAAAAAATGATGTTTGGGCTGGGCACGGTGGCTCACCCCTGTAATCTCAGCACTTTGGGAGGCTGAGGCGGGTGGATCACGAGGTCAGGAGTTTAAGACCAGCCTGGTCAACATGGTGAAACCTCGTCTCTACTAAAAATACAAAACTTAACTGGGCATGGTGGCACGTGCGTGTAATCCTAGCTACTCAGGAGGCTGAGGCAGGAGAATTGCTTGAATAGGCACCTGGGAGGCGGAGGTTGCAGTGAGCCGAGATTGCGCCGCTGCACTCCAGCCTGGCCTACAGAGTGAGACTCCATGTCAAAAAAAAAAAAAAAAATTGGTATATTCTACTTTTTTTGATTCCTAGTCTTATTAATAAAAAAATTTTATATACATAAAGTCCAAGCAAGGAAACCGCTGCAGGTATAGAGATGAAGACTTCAGTCTGCCTATACCAGAGATATGCAAAGAGACCAGGAAAATTGCTTGATTTTATTCTGTCATAGGAAAAAGGTGGATGTGCAAATTATTAAGTTTTAAGAAACTACCCAGTCAGGATTAGGATTATATCGATCCAAATGTGGAGTGTCTCCCAAACTTGGAAGTAGCCTGCGACCCCCACAAAAAATTTCCAAGTGTTCAACTTAGGTTTTTCTGCTGTAGATGAAATCCTGTTGGTAATGGATTTAGTGTTTGTGTGGAGGAAATTACCATGTAAAGAGAGTAAATAAGCGATTGATGCTAATTTACCACCGTGACATAATTTGTCTACAGTGGTGGTGTCACATGTGTTACTTAAGGTTTTTTTTTTCTTTTTTTCTTTTTCTCTTTTAAAAGTATGGCTGCTGCTTGCAAAGTTCAGATGCTTACAAGGGGAATGCACTTTGTTCCAAATGTAAGCTAATTAGCACACCTGGGGTAGAATCAACGCTGAGAATTGGTGGGTGGGTACAGATCGTGGGCCTTGGTTGCTTTGTTGAGATTAAGAAGAAAAGGTCAATTAATGGGGCAGATTGTCCTGCACTGGTTCTCAGCTGCCTGCCTGAATGACATTTACCTCTCCTTAGGAGATAAGCAGTGATGGCTTTACCTGCTGCTTTCTCTCTCCAAGTTTGGATGCCTCATGAGTCTGTTTGACTCAGTATTTTTTCTCCTTTTATCACATCTCTGAGTTTCTAAAATAATTAAGGAAAATTCTCTTCTGCAACATCCTTCAGAGGAAAGCAGATGGAATTTGTTAAACAAAGGCTGACAGGAAAGCAAGCCTCTGTTAATTGACGTCTAATTTCCTGATATGCCACCCTTTGCCCAAGGCTCTATTTGATAATGCAATAGTGTGCAAACAGAAAAATCAGAACCTGCTCATGCTGCCGTGTTAATAGGAACTGTCAGTCAGCTGGAGGAGGGACTCAGCATCAGACTTACATATGATTAAACCATTTTCTGTGTATTACCACAGAAGTGTGAGTGTGTCTAGATTGCACCGCTATGGAGATTTTTTCCTGTATGGCTACTTGCATTATAAAGGAAACTGAAAACAACAACCATCAGAACCAAACCCTGAAATGTAAAACAAAACGTGTTAGAATTCTGTTACACGGATAGTGGAGCCTGTGGAGATGGTAGAGAAGAGGATTTGTATGTAAGACAAAGCATGTTAGAATTCCGTTACACGGATAGTGGAGCCTGTTGAGATGGTAGAGAAGAGGATTTGTAAGGGACTGGTTTTGTGAATATGTATGGCAAAATACTAGTTTTGATGCTTCACAGTGAAGCGCTGTTAACTAATTTACACTTACTGTAACAGGTTAGTGCAAAGTGAGCTATATAGAGAGAGATTTTTAAAATTCTAGGCTGATCAAAGCACTTTGCATTTTGTAGGTTAACAGTGGGAACTAGCTGGAAGGAGGCAAAACAGTGAACTTTGCCATTTTTAATTTTCAAAATACATAATATCACTGAATAATGACCTCTTGTGTTCTCTGCCATGACTTGACTTTTTAGTTCGATTGCTCCATGTTGATTAGTGTGTTCTTGTACTGTCTCCTTCCTTCTAAATACTTTAGCTTTAAGAGGTGGCTTAACTCTATTACAACCGCTCTTGTAACTAAATGAAATGTCCAGCGACGTAAATCCAAATGATGATCGTTTGGGATTTTCCACTTTTTTAGTGCCCCCGTTCAAGCTTTGCAAGTTTGACTTGTGACACTCATAAGTCCTCAAGGCCACATTAAAGTTATTGAAGAAACGTATAAAGAGAATGTTTGATTTGAGCCCAGGAGTGAGTGAGCAATTGAGCATGCCGGGCAAGGAATGTGTGAGAAATGAGTAATTACAGCAACTAGGGACGCTGTTGGGCCGTGGTTGCAGGGCAGGAATGAAGAAAGGGATGAGTTTCTGGGCACTCGGCCTGGGGAGCTGACACTCAGTCCACAGCAGACTAGAAGGTATGGAAAGACTCAAGGACCATGGTGGGATACGAATAGCAAAAAATGGTAAAATTGGTATAAGAAACAGGAGTTTTCTTTCTTTAAATACTTGGGACACTGGGATATCTTGCTATGTTTCATCAGAAGGTAGATATATACCAGTTGCTACTGTGCCCAAAATTAAATTCTGTTTAGCTTAGCTCTTAGAATGTTTACCCCTGATACAAGTGAAACCGCTGGGGGTTTTGACTACCTGAAATGTTTCTACCGTCATCCTTCTGGTGGCAGCCACATTGGGTACATAGTTTCTAAGAGGGTTACAGCCTGCAAGGAACTGGTGCAGAAGAATCTCCAGGGGTTTCCAGAGCTGCGAACGTGTGGGATGCTTAAATACCTGCTCTGTTCAGATGTGATGAAAGGGAGGAAAGCAGGCAGGAGGATAGTTAAGTGGAAAGCAGTGAGGCAGATATTCTCCTTTACTTAGCTGTGAACTCTATAAATGATCTGTACACCCATGGGTTTTTATACATAGCACATATGTGACTTTATACATAACACATATGTGAGATTACATTTTTATATTTTTTTAACATCATGTCAGGTGCAGGAACTTTTTACCTGCGTGGAGTATTCTGTACTTAAAAAATTTTTTTTTGAGACGGGATCTTGCTCTGTCACCCAGGCTGGAGTGCAGTGGTGTGATCTTGGCTTACTGCAGCCTCTGCCTCCTGGGCTCAAGTGACCCTCGCTCCTCAAGCTCCTGAGTAGCTGGGACTACAGGTGTGCACCACCACACCTGGCCAATTTTTCTTTTCTTTTTTTTTTTTTTTAGTAGAGAAGGGGTTTCACCGTGTTGCCTGGGGTGGTCTTGAACTCCTGGGCTCAGAGGTGATTTGCCCACCTCGGTTTCCCAAAGTGCTGGGATTACAGGTGTGAGCCACCATGCCCAGCCTGTTCTGTATATTTAAGTTGTGAAATAAAGATCCATGTGGAGTTGATAAGACCATTATTTAGGAAATTTGATACTCATTACACTTTTACTGCTTCTACAAAATAATACCTATTATTTTCCAAAATTAAACAAAAATCCTCATGAAGAAAACTATAGTATGTGAATACATTTGGATGTATTTCTTTTAGCTTTTCATGCACATTTAATATGTATGCACTATTATTTACACACTGTACATACAAGTTACTATCATACTTTTATATGTAACTTTATGTAGATACTCTTGTGCTATTAAATATGTTTTACATTTATTTTAAGGGCTGTATAGTATTCCCTTGACTGGCTGAATAATATATTTTACTTAGTAGTTTTCTATTGTTGGACATTTAGATTAACTTGCTCTGATTTGGTTGACTAAATAATGTTTTGATGACTATCTTTGTGCCTAAGTTACTGTATGTGTTATGGATTATTTCTTTGAGATATGTTTCATTAAATATATCTGATGTATTTATGAGTCAAATGGTATGAATCTTGTTTTAATGTCTTTTATCCATGTAACCAAGTAGTTTTCACGAGAAGATCTTGCACTTTGGGCTTCTACTGCAATGTCCAAGAATGTTCTCTATCTAGAATCAATTTCTATCAGTAAATGGGAAGACAACCGCAGCCCACAAAACATTACAATGCAAAGTAAAATTGAGTTAAATCCCCACATATTCTTAATATTGCCAATATTCCAACATGATCTCATATAATAGTAAAAAATAGCACATAATTTGGCTTTACACTAAAATTGACTTTAATTTAATTATATATTTGGTATTCTGATAGGTGAACAATAGAATACACATGTTCAAGTCATTGTTTTGTTTTAGTCATTAAGACTAATTCTAATTTCCATGGTAAATCTTACACGAGAAAATAAAAAGTTTCTCAGAAGTCAGGCCTAAGAAGTTGGGAAAAAAACTGTTAGGAGTGGCTGGGCGCGGTGGCTCAGGCCTGTAATCCCAGCACTTTGGGAGGCCGAGGTGGGTGGGTCACGAGGTCAGGAGATCGAGACCATCCTGGCTAACATGGTGAAACCCCGTCTCTACTAATAATACAAAAAAAAATGAGCCGGGCGTGGTGGCGGGTGCCTGTAATCCCAGCTACTTGGGAGGCTGAGGCAGGAGAATCGCTTGAACCAGGGAGTTGGAGTTTGCAGTGAGCTGAGATGGCACCACTGCACTCCAGCCTGGCGACAGAGCGAGACACCGTCTCAAAAAAAAAAAATTGTTAGCGTCTCTAATGATTTTGATCTGGAGGTCCATATGGTCAGATTCCTCCGAAGGATTTAAATCTCCATTTAATCCTGTGTTTAATCTCCACGACTGAGCCGAGCCTCCACCCCTCGGGTATTTGAGTGCCTGGCACAGTGGTGAAATAAAGCGTGGGGAAACTGAGGTCTCAGGCCTGGCACTGGGAGGAGCCCATCATCCCTGCACACACCTCTGGGGCAAGGAGTCCCCTCTGTGTTGTTGCCTTGGTCTTTGTCGGAGCGCGATGAGGGTGTGCCAAGCGAGCTCCAATTCGTTGGAGGTGTTGTTTAGTGAACCAGTAGTTTACTTTGCCTACATGAGTAACATTTTCGGGGACTGTTTTCCATGTAGTTGATGAGAAAAAAAGTCAGACATCGTTTAATATGATTCAAAGTTTGGTCTACTGATGCAGAGACAAATGTTAAGTGGCTATTAACATGTAATTGGGAAGAGCATTTGGACTAATTTGGATTTTTCCACATTGATTGTGAAATGAATCAGTAACTGTTTTTCCTCCCTACCCTAATTCTTACTCCTTCCAGCATGCCCAGAAAAGCAGCATCTTGGTGAAATCTACTCAGAAGGGACTTCATGTTTCTCCAGGTTTCTCAACTGCTTCTGCTGTCTCTTCTTGTTTTACATTGTCAGGCATTTGAGCAAAGGTGCTCTTCTGCTTTTGAGAGACCCTTGTTGCTGGTTGTCTTGTCTCCCTCTCTCCCATTCTTCCTCTTCTGCTCCGTCAGAAATTTTAGTTTGACTCATCCTTAATTGCCTGGTTCTGCCTCCCATCTTAGGCAGCAAAGAAATCTGTTTCAAGTCTCTCTAGCTCCTTTAAATCATGGGTTTATGTTGCTTTTTCCCAGCCTTCAAAAAGATGTTGGGTGAAACGTCCGAAGCAAGCCCACCCACTAGGAGAAAATTGTCTCTGATGACAAAATGTCTCCTAGTAAATACATTTGTTATTTTGTCTTCATCGTCTTCACCACCCAGAACATTCTCTGTCCTCAAGGCCTTCATCCTAACATCCCATCTTTGCTGATAGTTGTGGAAATCAAGTTTTGTTTCCGTCAGAAGAGCAACAGTATTGGTTTACCTGTAGCCTGCCCTTGCCCCAGACTAGTGTATTTCTCGAAGAGATGCTGCTCCCTGCGGAATTCACCTCTCCACCCACGCTCTGTGTTTGGCTTTTCCTGTACCGACATTCACTGTCTTCTTTCCAAAATGAGAGCTTCCTCTCCATTAGGTTCTTTCCTTTAATCTTCATATGGGAAATAGAAAGTATCTGTATTTAAAAGAGACCGGCCAATCCCTTTGCTTGACTGCACTGCCTCTAACTGTTGAGTTCTTTTTTACAACACCTCCCACTGTATTTCTGGACAGTTTCTGGGACCAACGTCAACCTATATCCTTGCCCATGCCCTGGTGATTGGCCAGGCCTCCTGAATTGTGCTTCACTTGTCACTCGGTCCCAAAGATCATCTTTATCTCTTTCTTCTTTCTCCAGTATGTAATTATTCACCCCGTCTTGCCCAGTGCTTTTGGTAATATAGTGAAGACCGCTCATTTTTTCCCAGTGCCTTAGTGTGGAGCCCTCAACTGCAGCGGTCTCTGATCTGTGTTTCATCTGTAAATCTCCCGTGGTCTGGTTCCTCTTACACAGTATTATGAGTCGGTTCTTCCTGCCACTCCCAGCGTAGGCAGCCCTCACGGCTCTGGAGTGCCTGCTTGATGTGTGTAGTGAAGGGGTAACTGGAGCCAGTGACTGCAGTGACGGGACACTAAGAATAAGGACCAGCTCCACCATCTGGGGAGAGTGCCTGTGGACTGTGGCCGTGGACATCCGGGCAGCCCTCAGTGCCTGCGGCAGCTCAGAAGTTAGCAAAGAGTAGAGCAGGGAGTTCTGAGGCTGTCAAGAGGTATCAGAGCCTGAACCATTTGGTCAGTACAAGAAGCAAGATTTAGCTTTCTTTCTGAGAAAATGCTGGAACAATAGAAGAACAATAGACACTTTAAGCGCATGTACTGGTAGTGATGTTATTTTGATTGAGGAGGTGACCAGAGGCAGAAGAGGACCTAATCTTCAAGGAAAGCATTGCCCAGAGAAAGAGTGCAGCAGGGCAGACAGAGCCAGATGTTGTCCTGGCGTGCAGTGTCCCTCGGAAGGAGGATGCTCTGGAGAGCTACTGTACAGTGCGTTGACTGTAGTTAATAATAACGGACACGTGAAAATTGCCGAGGGGGGATTTTAAATATTCTCACCACAAAAAGTGCTAAGGATGTGAGATGATGGATATGTTCATTTGCTTGATTGAATCATTTCACAGTGTGTACACACATCAAGGCCTGATGTGGTACATCAGAAGTATGTACAATTTTATTCATAAATTAAGAATACAAATGAAAAAGCACTTATTAAAGAGAGGGGCCGGGCACGGTGGCTCACGCCTGTAATCCCAACACTTTGGGAGGCTGAGGCGAGCAGATCACGAGGTCAGGAGATCGAGACCATCCTGGCTAACATGGTGAAACCCCGTCTCTACTAAATATATAAAAAATTAACTGGGCGTGGTTGTGCGCACCTGTAGTCCCAGCTACTGGGGAGGCTGAGGCAGGAGAATCTCTTGAACCCAGGAGGCGGAGGTTGCAGTCAGCTGAGATTACACCATTGCACTCCAGCCTGGGCGACGGAGTGAGACTCCATCTCTAAATAAATAAATAAATAAATAAATAGAGCAAGTGGTCAATTCTGAAAGTTTGAGAGTCTGCAGGAAGTCTGTCCGTGTCTGCTAATTGCTAATCACCCTTCCCTTAGGTACTACAGTTGCAAGGAGAACCAGAAAGAAAAGACAGACAGAAGGTGTGCATGAGGAGGCTCTCAGTGCACTAGTTAGATAACACTAGGTTGTTGTTTTAAAAATGTTTTAAATCATGTTTTTTATATAGAACAATGTATTTCTTGGGAGAGGCAGACATGCCACCTCAGATAAATTTATATTTTTCCTTTATTAGCCTGTGTTTCCTCCTTGCCAAGCACCCATTGAAAGCCATGTTACATAGTTTGTCTGAAAATCAGCAATGCATATAACGTTTGTAGTTTACTAGTGTGCAAGAACATGGCTTTTATTCCTAAAAAATAAAAATCTGAAATTAGCTAGGAAAGGAGCAGATCTGACAAAATGAAATCTAGAGAAATGAAGGCATGATTTAATACTTGGAGCAAAATTTATTTACTGGAATGCTGAATCAACAGTCGCATAAGGGACCCCCTTGCGAGGGGTCCCCCAACATAAAGGACCCCTCATTACCAAAAATAGTAATGAATTAGATATATTATTGATTTTTTAAAGGGTGCTTTGGAAATAATAGGCTATGATGAAAATCAGGAGTCTAACATCAAATTCTGAATCGGGAGGAGGCAGTGGAGGTGATTACTTTCAGATGCTTTATCTCATGACCTTCTGTGTCTAGAGAGCCCTTTTTTAACGGAAGGAAATCTGATCACTGCTCTGTTATTACTGTCTGGCTGTTTTCCAGGAGCTGGAAATCGTAGCCTTTGGAACAATGCAGCTTTCCCTCTGCAATTGTTCTGGACACATTCCTGAGCATCTCTGGTTTGAATTTCCACAATGTAATTGTTGCCAGTTGATGTTTAAAAGGTTAGTATTTTAAATATTTGATTAACATGAATTGTAAAACGTGCTTTGTTAAAGAAAGGAGGGAATCCTGTAAATTCTAGATAGCCTTATCGTCAGAAACCAGTTTTTCCCCAAGTTGATTAAAATGGAAAATACAAAAGCTCAGATTCTGAAGAACTTTTGTAAAAACGCATCACATACGTTTCAGCATTAGCAGTTCTTCAGTCTTTTGTTATCTGGAAAGATTATGAAAATCTAGAGATTTCACTATTCCTAAATGTGAATTGTATTTTATAATACATAATTTTAGAGGAAAAAAAGGGCCAAATACAGATTTGTTACTTGAGGGACTTAAGAATAAACACATCTCATTATATCATAATGAAATCTGAAAATAAATAAGTTTGGCAAAATGTCTATAATTCATGATATTTCTGAGTTTCATTAAGTAATTAGCAAAAAAAATGTACTTGTTAAATGTAACAGCATTACTTTGACCTCTTCACTTTCTAGCCTGCATCACAGGTTTCTACAGGCTTTCATATCTCTGGCAGTTTTCTACCATTTATGAGTTCAGCATTTTATGAAATTCTTTTTTTTTTTTTCAGTTTAATAATAAAGCCATTTTACTCTAAAGCACCTTCTTGCATTAACTTGTCTCTTCATAATCAGCTTAAATTTTATGTGAACACATTTTAGGTGATCCTAACTCACTTGTCTCTGTGTATTCTGCCTTGTTCTTATTATTTAACTGAGCATGCCTCGAAGATAGGCACCACGTCAGCTGGCCCGGTGCTTGACATGCAACAAAAAAAATTTTTAAAGCATAATTTATACTTTCCTAACAAAAAAAATGGACATTTCCATTATATCATACAGTTTCTCATGAGTAGAGAATATCTTATCCTCTGAGCAGTTCATCTGGAAAGCAACGAAAAGACAGTATCTTGGTAGTGAATAGGGACAGTATCTTGGTAGCGAATGGGGACGGTATCTTGGTAGCGAATGGGGACGGTATCTTGGTAGCGAATGGGGACGGTATCTTGGTAGCGAATGGGGAC
>NW_012115278.1:2481542-2486135 GCF_000951035.1 Colobus angolensis palliatus | reverse complement strand
CTTGGTAGCGAATGGGGACGGTATCTTGGTAGCGAATGGGGACGGTATCTTGGTAGCGAATGGGGACGGTATCTTGGTAGCGAATGGGGTCTAAGCCCTCCTGTTCCACTACTGCTAATTGAGGTCTTGGGTTGAATGGATAATTAACACCCACAGTTTATTGAAAACCTCATTTTAGTAAATAGTTTAACTTCTTCCTTCACTGAACCTCTCCTAGAGTTGCTAAGAGTAGCAACGTGGACTGATTTGAATTCCAACTCCTTTAATTTCCCAGCCTTCTTTCTGTTGGAGGTGCTTAGAAGCAGGGATACAATCAAAAGGCGTGAAGACACAGGGGAAGAAGAAATGGAAGACAGAATAGAAACAGTTAAAAAATTTTTCTAAACAGATTTCCAATTCTGGCCAAGATGGAGCAGTGTCATTCCATCCAGGTCCTTCCTCCTGGACCACAAAGCTCTGGCCATAACACAACAAATACACACAGGAAGAATCTGAAGGTTGAAAGAGAAAGGCCGCTTGCCTGAGAACCTCTGTACTCAAGGAATGATGCTGCGTTGACTTCCTTAGGTTTTCTTTTTGCCTTTCCTGTATCCCAGACACTGCTCTGGGAAGGCTGCAACCTGACACTGCTGACAAGCAGACACACACACACACACCCCCCAACAAAAAAGCCCCCGCCAAAGGACCAGGAAAAAGATGGCCTAAGAGCACAAAAAACTTTGATAATGCCTACCCTACTCCAGCCAAACACCACCTAAAAGCTGCATGCACTTCCTCCTTGTGGTTTCAGCAGTCAAGCTGGGAGCTAATCTTTCACCCACCACTGAGTGGAAACAGGAGGATGTGCTCCCAATGTACAGAAGAACCAAACAACACCATCAGTCAACAGGATTTGATTGACATTTATAGAACATTTAAACAACAAAAGCAGAATAAACATTCTTTTCATCTGCCCAGAGAGCATTTCCCAAGATAAACCGTACCGAGTCTTAAACAAACCCTATTACATTTAAAATATTAGTATTATACAGTTTATGTTTTCTAAGTATAGTGAAGTCAAACTAGAAATCAATGACAGAAAGAAAATACTAAATCACTAAGCACTTGGAAGTTAAATAATACACTTTTAAGTATCTGTAAGTCGAAGAGAAAATCTCAAAGAAAATAAAATGATACATAGTACTGAATGAAAATAAAATGCAGCATATCAAAATTTGGAGTACACAGTTAAACCAGTACTGATGGGGAAATTGTAGCACTGAACACTTAAAAAGAAAGAAAGAAAGAAAAAAAAACTTCTCAAATTTAAGTCCTCAAAAACTTGTGAAGGAAGATCAAAACAAACCCAAACCAAGCAGATGATTTTGTCTTATTTTTGTTTGTTTATTTATTTATTTTGAGATGGAGTCTCACTCTGTTGCCCAGGCTGGAGTGCAGTGACGTTATCTCTGCTCATTCAACCTCCACTACTTGGGTTCAAGTGATTCTCCTGCCTCAGGCTCCCAAGTAGCTGGGACTCCGGGTGCACACCACCACGCCAGGCTAACTTTTGTATTTTTGGTAGAGACTGGGTTTCACCATGTTGGCCAGGCTGGTCTCAAACTCCTGGTCTCAAGTGATCTGCCCACCTTGGCCTCCCAAAGTACTGGGATTACAGGCATGAGCCACTGTGCCCGGCCCAAACTAAGCAGTTGTAAGAACATTATAAAGATAAGAGAAGAAATAAATGAAATTGAAAACAAAAACCAATAGAGAAAGTTAATCAAATAAAAATTTTTATCTTGCCCTCCACAATCAATTAATTTGATAAACGGACAAAAATAAAAAGAGAAAGACATCAATGTCAGGAATAAAACAGAAGCTATCACTACGCATCCCACATACACTTAAAAGAAAGTAAGGGAATACCATGAACAGTTTTATACATGTAAATTCAACACTTTAGAAAAGATAGACCAATCCTTAAAAAACAGAAGTTACTAAAATATACCCAAGATGAAGTAGAGAATCTGAATAATCCATTAATGACTAAAGAAATTGAATTTGTAATTAGAAGTTCCCAAAAAAGAAATCTCTGGACCCAGATAATTTCGCTGGAGAATTCTGTGGTACATTTAAAGAAGAATTATTACTAGCTGTATGCAGTCTCCTCTAGAAAATGGAAGAGGAGGGAACCATTCCCAACTAATTTTATGAAACAAGTATTACACTGATACCAGCAAGAAAGATAGTGTACCAAGGAAATCAGGGAACAAAATCTCTCAAGAATAATGGCACAAAAATTCTGAGCAAAATATTGGCAAATCAAAGCCAGCAATATCTCAAAGGAATTATATGCCATGAGCAAGTGTGATTTATTCCAGGTGTGCAAGGCTGGTTCAAGAGTTGAAAATCAACCAGTGTATCCACAATACTGATAGGCTAAAGAAGAAAATTTGTAGATGAAAAAATTTGAAAAATACAGTACCCATTCATGATAGCAAATTAGGAATAGGGGAGAATTTCCTTAATTTTTAAAGAGAATCTACAAAAATCCTACAGCTGTCATTATAGCTAAAGGTGAATGACTGGATGCTTTCCCCCGATTGTTAACAAGGCAATGATGTCCACTTTCACTTCTCTTATTTTAGCTACTTAAGTAAAGCACAGATGATAAATAGAAAGCACACAGATTGGAAAGGAAGAAATACAACAGTCTCTGATTGACATGGTTATCTACATAAAAAATGCCAAAGAATTTATATAAAAACTTCTGGAACTGATAAGTGAATTAAACAAGATTACAGGATACAGGATCAACACAAAATCAATCATATCTATATACTAAAAGCAAACGTGGGAACTGAGATTAAAATAAAGACATAACATTCAGAATCACTGTAAGAAAATGAAGTACTTAGGTATAAACTTAATAAAACAAGTGTAGAAACTGTATGCTGAAAATTGCAAAATGCTGTTAAAAGAAATGAAAGGAGACATAACTCATGGAGACACTTCCCATGTTCATGAATTGGAAGACTCACCGTCGCAGAATGTCAGTTCTCCTCAAATCTATAGCTTTTGTGCAATCCCTATCAAAGTCCTAGCAAGGGTTTTTGTGCACGTAGACAAACATACTCTAACATTTATATTGAAGTCTGGGAGAAGGGGGTTTATATTGAAGTCTGAAGACGGGGATTGCATAAAAGCTATAGATCAATTTGAGGAGAATCCCAGTCTGGGAGGACAGTGTGGGGGAACATTCTGCCCAATGGTTATGCTTGCTCTATAACCACAGTAATCAATGGAATAGAATAGTCCGTTCAGAAATAGACCTGCACAAATACGCCCAACTGATTTTTAACAAAGATTCCAAAACAGTTCAGCGGAGTGACTTTATAACAATGGTGATGGGCAAATGACTTTGACCTAAACCACGGACTTACACAAAATCCACACAAAAAATGGACTTAAATGTAAAATGTAAAACCTCAGAAAAAAACATAAAAACATCTTTAGGACATGGAGCTAGAAGAATTCTTAAATTTAACACCAGAAGCATGATTCGTAAAAGGAAAAATTGGTAGACTGGACCTCATCAAATTAAAACATTTGTTCTGCAAAAGACTCTGAAGACTCTGTACACTTAGAAAAAATATCTCCAAAGCATGCATTTGACAAAGAACTTGGAGTGTATAAAAAATTGTCAAAATTCAGCAGTAACAAACAGTCCAGTCAGAAAATGGGCAAAATATATGTGCTGAGATTTCAGGAAAGAGTATATAGAGATGGCTAATAAGCGCATGCAAAAATGTCCAGTATCATTAGTCATTAGCAAAATGCAAAAAAAAAAAAAAAAGCCACAATGGGATATTCCTAAACACCTATCAGAATGGCTGTAAGAATAATAAAAAAAAAAGTGGCACTGTTTAAGGCTGGCTAGAACGTAGAGAAACTGGATCTATTACTCCTACATTGCTGGTGGAATTAGAAAATCATACAGCCACTCTGGAAAATAAGTTGGCAGTTTCTTATAAAATTAAATATGCAGTTACCTTACAACCCAGCAATTGCACTCTTTGGCATTCATCCCAGGGTAATGAAAACCAATAGTCACACAAAAACCCATAAACAAACATTCACAGCATCTTTAATAGCCAAAAACTGGAAACAAACTAACGCTGTGAATCATTTAACAAACTATGGTGCATTCACACTGTGGAATTCTATTCAGCTATCAAAAGAAACTATTGATACAGGCACACCTTGGATGGAGCTCATGGAATTATGCTTATTAAGTGTAAAGGTTACACACTGTATTTTATTTACATAATTATTATGAAATAATACAATTAGAGACAAGGAGGACACATTAGTGGTTGCCAGTGATTAGAGATGGTGGAGGCCAGTGGAGGAGAGGTGTGGGTGAAGAAGGTGGCACTGGGAGCCTTGTGGTGTGAGAAAAATACTCAGTCCAGGGGGTCAAGGCTGCAGGGAGTCTACGCCGACCATAAAATTGCATAGACCTATAGCTATTCCTGCCCCCAGATGCATACGCTCCCATGAGCGCGTGAAATACTGGTGAAATCTGAACGAGGTCGTGGATTGTACCGC
>NW_012115278.1:2476698-2480382 GCF_000951035.1 Colobus angolensis palliatus | reverse complement strand
AAAAAAAAAAAGAAAAAGTTTCTGTTATTGCTGATGAGTTAAGTTGAAAACTGTTGCTGCTGTAGTTAATAACTCTTTATTTCAATAAGGAAACATAGTTTAAATTTTTAAAAATTACAAAACCAAAAGGCATGGTAGTTACAAAATTAGTTAAATGTTTATACAGCCTATCTAATTTTTTAAGTGAAATATCTGAGAATTTTCATGCTTGATTTTAATATCAAATGCAATTACTCAGCTGCTGTGTCCTGAACCATGCTGAATTGCATGGATAAGAGCATGTAGATTGTGCTATTTTTATATGCCTCACTCAGAAAACCTCACCCTGTGTAAAATTCCTTCTCTTTAGTTTGTGTGAAGCTTGGTTGGTGTTTTAGTGGGAGACACAATGTTGGTCACACTGGGAAGGGAATTAAGTACATAAGACTTTGTTTTGGGGTGACTGGTCCCATTCTTTTTCCCTAGCTTCCTTCCCCATCTGTAAATACATTCTCCTTTCTACTTAGTGGGAAGAGTTGAGAAAGAAATTTGTTTTAAAGAAATCTGAAGTGAATTTCTTAGAGACGAGTGCTCAAAGCACACAGACTGCTGTTGATATTTGTGTGCGTATGCATTCATCTCTGGTGACCAGTCTAATCACAGCTTGGAATCAGTTCCTCCGTAGGAATGCCACTGGTGCAAGGTAAGTGTTCATAAAGAGAGGTGATCAGCAGATGGGGAAGACAATCACTGCAATGACAGAAAATGGCCTTTTCCTATTAAGGCTGTCGGATTACATTTTGCTCAGTAACAAAACATACAGAAAAACTAATGATGTTCACTTTCCGCACAGTGTTGGATTTTCTTCACTCCGCCTTAGACTGTCCATTGATCTAACGAAACCTTTATGTGAACACTTAGCTGTACTCTGGCACCATTCTGACTTGAAAAATATTTACAATAATATGTACCAATATCCAAACGCCTACAATTTATGTCGAGTAAAAGATTATATGGTTAAATAACAACAGCCATCTGTCACAGTAGAACACTCAGAGACTAAGTCAATTGCTCCAAGCCATGTAGCCTTTGTGGAACTGGGATTCAACTCCTACCTGAAATCTTTCTCCTGCAGAGCTGAGGGGCGTGTTAGGGGCTGTGGGAAGAGTAGAGATGGGAGGCAGAAGAAAAGAGTATTGTCCATTTCATGTGTGCCGCGTTCATGGAGAAAGATAAATTCCAACTGGGCGCGGTGGCTCATGCCTGTAATCCCAGCACTTTGGGAGGCCAAGGCGGGCGGATCATGAGGTCAGGAGTTCGAGACCAGTCTGACCAACATGGTGAAACCCCATCTCTAACGAAAATACAAAAATTCGCTGGGCGTGGTGGCACATGCCTGTAATCCCAGCTACTCAGGAGGCTGAGGTGAGGCAGGAGACTCACTTGAACCCGGGAGGTGGAGGTTGCAGTGAGCCGAGATCCTGCCACTGCACTCCTGCCTGGGCGACAGAGCGAGAGACTGTCTCAAAAAAAAAAAAAAAAAAAAGTAAAGAAACTCTAATGATAAGGTGAGGAGGCTTGTTGTATAGATCCTAATCATTGCAAATTAACATGTAAGATAAAATTCCAATTGGAATTATAACTTTTGGCAAGAACTTGATAAATTGATAAAGTTCACGGGACAGAATACATGGGTGAGAATAACAAGGTTTGGGAGAACAAGATGAATTACGGGGCTTTCCTTAAGCATTTAAAAAGCAGTTGGAGATGAGGGCAGGTCAGTTGCAGCAGGATGATGCAGTGAATCACTGGAAGAGAAAAGACAGTCTTGTAGCAGACACATTCGTACATGGGAATTTAGACAGGTAACAAAGATGGTGCTTCAAGCCTTGGCAAAGGGATAGTTTCCTTAAGGTGTTGGGTGAAAACATTGGACCCAATTTTCTATCTCATGCCATGTATAAAATAGGGAGCAAAAGTTTGCACATTTAAAAGGACTTGGGAGAAAACGTAAACGAATATTTGGACCACATCTTGAATATAAGTTGTAATCGTAGAGTAGGAGAGGCTTTTTATTTTATTTTTGTTTTTTCAATACATCGTAGACCAGAAACTAAGGAAGAACAGAGTTGAAACTAAAAATTGGGTAAAGAATGGGTGGGACAATATTCACGCCAAAGGATGAAGATCCAACGTGGTAAAAGGACTCCCAGGCTTCGGAGACATCAGAGAGTCAGTCCTGGGAAGGATCCAAAAGGCAAACTCTAGGAGAAACATGGATAGTGGTAATGGGGAGGCAGGCAGTATCGATGATATGCTTAGAGAGATATAAGGATAAGTCACTTTTCACGCAGCATTACTAAGGATATGAGAAAATGTGCTTCTGAAAAATGTCATGTAGGAGTGCATAAGGGCCAGTATAAAAAAACCACATACTTTTAACCCAGAAATTGCGTTGTGAGGATTTTCCTCTGAAAATATTTACATGATTGTTACAGGGATTCTAATTGTGTCCTTTAGAACTGCAAATACTCATAGTAGGAAAGGCTGGTTAAATTACCATAAATACTCTCAGACAGTTGGGTAAAACGCTCCAAAGAGTGAGGAGGATCAAGGCAGGAGCGAGCATCTCTTGAGACCAGGAGTTTGAGACCAGCCAGGGCAATATAGCAAGACCCCCCATCTCTACAAAAAATTAAAAAGATTAGCAGACATGGTGGTGCATGCCTGTAGGCTCACCTACTTGGAAGGCTGATGCAGGAGGATCGCCTGAGCCCAGGAGTTTGAGACTGCAGTGAGCTAGGATCCTACCAGGGCACTCCAGCATGGGTGACAGAGTGAGACCTTTTCTCCAAAAAACAGACAAACAAAAATGAGGTTATACACCCACAGGGTGCTGCAGTCATAAATACTTGCAAAACCAGGGAACGTAGGATGGACGTGAATTTAGAAATAAATGTATGTAAACTGGAAATGGCCAAGAAGGATTATGCGTTTAGCTCTTTCAGGAGGTGTCAGAGAGATGAAGTTATAGGTTGCTTACATGTGTATGTGTGTAAGATCCTTTTTTTTTTTTTAATGGAGATAGAGATACTGGCCCAGCAGACTGTGATGGGTCTCGTGTCATTGGTAATGTCACTGTACCCAATGGAAAGGCTACCATATTTATTTTCCTTTTTTCTTCTCTGTGAAGAATGTGTAGAAATCGCTGAAAGCAACTGTTCATCATATAATGGGGAACTCAGTTCATACAAGGCTTGCACATTTTCCACTCTGACCCTAACCTTGGTACTTCAAGGAATGAAAGATTAAAAAGAGAAGGAAGTAACCCAAGATAAAGTCCATATAGGAATTTTTTTGCTATGTGCTTGTATAAAGTACTGGTGTCAACACACACACACAAACACACACACTCGTTCCTCCCTCGCCCATCCTGCCATTCTACAGGTGAGGAAGCCGAGGCACTCTGTGAGTTCTCCTGGACCATCTGAAATTCTGACTCCGGGTCAGCTCCGTAACTTGGCTGTGTGCCGCTCCCACCATCTCCCCCTCCAAGTACTTCCAGGAGTGCTTGTGTGTGTTGGGGAACCTGGGAAGAGTCTTCCAGCATATTGTGCACACCAGCAGACTCTGAGAGTGAACGAGTGCATTCCTAGTACTCTGCTGGGACAAGCAGGAGTGGCCGAGGCTGTCCTGGACAACGTG
>NW_012115278.1:2472024-2476357 GCF_000951035.1 Colobus angolensis palliatus | reverse complement strand
GAACCTGGGAAGAGTCTTCCAGCATATTGTGCACTCCTGCCATTCTACAGGTGAGGAAGCCGAGGCACTCTGTGAGTTCTCCTGGCCCATCTGAAATTCTGACCCCGGGTCAGCTCCGTAACTTGGCTATGTGCCGCTCCTGCCATCTCCCCCTCCAAGTACTTCCAGGAGTGCTTGTGTGTGTTGGGGAACCTGGGAGGAGTCTTCCAGCAAATTGTGCACACCAGCAGACTCTGAGAGTGAACGAGTGCATTCCTAGTACTCTGCTGGGACAAGCAGGAGTGGCCGAGGCTGTCCTGGACAACGTGGGGCCACCAGAACTGGCCATCACATTAGATGTGGCTCCTATTGCCTCATACCGTTAATGTGCTTCACAGCACAGATTAGGAAAAGTCCTGTGAGGATTCCAAGGAGGGAGAGCCAAGCCCCAGCGGTGGAGAGAAGGAGGCTTCCTGGGGTGCCCACGGGACAGAGGGAGGTTGTCCTGGTCCCTTGGGTGCTCCAGAGGAGGAGGAGAAGACAGACCCAGGGAGGGGACCAGGTGCTTTTGGGCCACCGTGGACGTCAGATGCAGGTGATCCTTGAGCCATGTCTCCTGCCAGGAACACAGCCCAGTCCCCAGGTCCTCACTGCAGCGTGCTTGTCATCTGCTCGGCGGTATCCTTTGATCCTTGAAGAGCCAGCCTGTCTTCCCCCTCATAGTAAACCCCCCTCCCAGTCAGCCAGGGTGAATTGATCACTACTCCTACCCACGTGGGCCCGTGAGCCCTGCACTCACTTCAGCTGCACTTTTCACAGCTTATCCTGAATGTTGGCTCATTGGAGTGTGTCGCCTGTGGGCTTCCAGTTCCTGCAGAACAGAGACCGCAGCCTAGCTCCGCTGCCTGCTCACCGAGCCTGGCGCCTGGCACACTGAGGATGGGGGTGTGGGGGGGACTGAGGATGGGGATGTGGGGGGGTCTCCAGTCACTTGATCAGCCCTGGGAAGCTGCCGATTGTTGCGATTTCAGCAAGAGAGTGGTGATACCCACACCGGCTTGGAGGAAGATTATTTTGTTGACAAGTTGTTTAAAAGCAAGGGAGTCTTGGAGACAGAGACAAATGAGTGGCTCCTGCAGGTGTCACGGCAGGAAGTGGAAAGGTCTCTGTTAAGAGGCGGGCTCCAGCAAATCTCTTGTGTGCAGCGCCTTTCGTTTTCTGAAGATAAGAATGGATTTTATCTTAACCCCATTATCCCATTTTCTATTTTATAAATTCTTTTCCTAGCATAAAGGAAAGATAAACGATGGATAGTCCAATTAAGAAAAGTGATGAATATTCCAGTTATCCTGATTTGATCTGTACACATTATGTGAACATATCAAAATATCACATATACCCCCCAAATATGCACAGCTATTGTGTATCAATAAAAATCTTTTTCTAATAAGTTTTCAAACTTCGTTTTTCCAAATTTATAGTCTAGGCACACCACGTATTTGTTATTCAGAAATACCTGGACAATGAGAAAAGGAACACTCATCCTGCCTGCCGCATCGGCCCCTCCTTGCATCCTGAATATTTGGTATAGAAAGGTGAATTAATTAATGCATTAATTCACTCAGCAAATATTTATTGAACAGCTGCTGATCCCTTCATAGATTTCTATTTCCCAGCAACCCTATCAGACCAACCATATGCCATAAACAAGTAATTTTTGTCAATAAGGATAAAGCTGTCTGGATTTTTAAGAAAGTGAACTATTCCTTCTACTCGGCGCTTCTGACACAAGCAGAAACGGGAATAAGGTGCACAGAGTGGTATCTACTTGGCCAAATGTCGCTGTTGATTGAGAACAAGCTGGTGTGGGTTTCTGTAGACACTGACCTTACTGAGTGCCAAGTGGAGCAGACAGGGCTGGGCTGGGCGAGGCTGGACAGAGGTGCCCTATCTGCCTCCAGCGTCCGCTACGCTAGGACTCCATGGAGCATCAGCACCAGGCAGTGATGAGCTGGGTCCCCGTGGGCCACGGTGAACCTTCTCTAAGCCCACATTCACCTTATCTGTCACGGTTGTTGTTGGAATTAAATTAGACATATTGTTAGGAGAGAAAACTGCACATGCTGAATACATCCTCGGTCCTTTTTCCCCCTTTTTTCTGTTTACCTCATCAAATGTGAAAAACCCACTTGTTCTTCCTCTGTTATGTAATTGTTTCTGTTTTATTAAGATATATGGCTAATTTCTCATGGATAAATCCGTCTAACCCTCAGGCTGAGATAGCTCAGGGAGCCAGGAAGTGTGGATGGAGAGCGAGCCCTCCTGGAAATGAGACTTAGCCTCTCTCCTGATTGCAGCAAAGTTACATGTTGTCTGGGAAGGAATTCCAAGGTAGAATGGGAGGTGGTGACAATAGGTGCAGTTATAGAAGGAGGATAAGTACAAAGAAGGGGGCGAACGGGCAGGGGCACTGTGAGAGCCAGTCCTTGCGGTTTGCAGTCTCAGTGTGTTGAGAGCATCCACCACAAGCTTAGCTTTCCTGCCAATATTTTGTGTTGTTTATTGAGGTCCTTTTAAATAGTTTCAGTCAAAAAAGGAATTAGAATTCTCAGAGAAGACAAGGAGACAGGGACAAAGGTTGTCTCAGGTGCAGCTGGTAGAAAGAGAAATCAGTCCTTTTTGTCAATAAGCCCAAGACTGGCCGGATGCTGTGACTCATGCCTGTACTCCCAGCATTTTGGGAGGCTGAGGCAGGTGGATCACCTGAGGCCAGGAGTTCTAGACCAACCTGGCCAACATTGTGAAACCTCGTCTCTACCAAAACTACAAAAATTAGGCACCCATAGTGGCGGGTGCCTGTAATTCCGGCTACTTGGGAGGCTGAGGCAGGAGAATTGCTGGAACCTGGGAGGTGGAGGTTGCATTGAGCCGAGATTGCGCCATTGCACTCCAGCCCAGGAGACAACTCCATCTCAAAAAACAAAACAACAACATCAAAAAAAACAAAACATAAGCCGAAGACTCTTCAAAAAGTTGGTAACCTTTGCCTAGTAATTTCTCTTCCAGCAATCAACCACACAGAAACATTCAGGAACTCAGGCAAAGGCTCGTGCCACATTGTAGTTTTAGTAGCAAGAAAGGAGAAACAAACTCGATGTGCAATAAGTAATTGTATATTGAAATGATGGAATATTACACACCAATAAAAATTCCTGTCTTCAGAACTATTTCCTTATGGGAGAATGTTTATATAACATTCAGTAAAAAAGTATGATATGAAATGTATGAACAGAATGATCCTCTAGTGTGTGTATTTATAAAAACTAGGCTGGACGGTGGTACCCTGTCCACATCCCAGGGTCAGCTCTTGTACATATAAAAGAGTCGATTTTATTTTAACCCCATTATCCCCTTTTGTACACACACATACACACACACACACACACACACACACACTGTAGTAAATTAAAATACTGACTTTCCACCTGGATAGATTACAGGAAGTTCTTTTGGTTTATTCTGTGTACTCCTTTATTATTTTTCAAATGTTCTGTCTTCTACAATCTGTTTTTCCAGCCCCTGTCCTGAAGACATTCAGTGAGCACACACACAGCAGGGGCCTGAGAACGGACCAGAAGAGTCTCTTTCCTTTGTCCTGGAACATTCCTCTTTAGTTTCAGTTTTTACCTTGGTGAAAGTGTTTTCATTTATGTAGTCAAAGAAACAAAACACACTCGATTTCAAATCACTTTAGTGGTTGACTGTACAGTGCTCTTGTTTTCCGTGCTCGGTCTTGTTTTGCGCAGCGAGTTTTTCCTTCCCTGGGCTATCGAGTCATTGCTGCGTTTGAGGTCCCAGCCTTTGGAAGTGTGCACCAGAATCACACAGACAGGGTCTGCTTTTCCAGTCAGTATCTCACTCACAAATCACGGAGGGGAAGCTCCATGGCCTCAGCTGTGTTCTCTGGAACAGGTACCTAGAGCGTTTCTCTCATTGCGACAGCACTTCAGAGGGTCGTGGTGTCCCTGGAGGCCTGATGGTGCCACAGGAGGCTAAGAGGGAAAATCAAGGAAGTTAAACCCAAAGGGACAAGGCTGTGCTTTGCCAGCCGCCCTCCTTATTGGCAAATGCACTCTTTGCAGACCTGACCTGGGAAGTGCCGGTGACTTTTGCCTCTAAGGATGTTCCCATTCACCCAGTAACTTCGGACCCCTTCGGCCCCTCTCCCTGTCCAGGCCTGTGGCCATTGAGTTACGGATGCGTTTAGTCAGTGTTCCTTGAGGACTTGCTACCTGCTCATCCTCACAAGAACCCCCATTGTGTGACGTGGAAGTGGAACACATTCTAGTGAATT
>NW_012115278.1:2450590-2467744 GCF_000951035.1 Colobus angolensis palliatus | reverse complement strand
CCATCCCCCACTAATTTTTTATTTTTATTTTTTTGTGGAAATGGAGTCTCCCTATATTGCCCAGGCTGGTCTCAAACTTTTGGGCTCAAGTGATCCTTTAGCCTTGACCTCCCAAAGTGCTGGTGTTAAACAGACATGAGCCACTGGGCCTAGCATGACTGCCTTCTTTCACCGAGAATGATGGCCTCAAGGTTTATCCACGTTGTAGCTCGTGCCAGAATTTCCTTCCAGCTTAAGGCTGACTAATATTCCCTTCTGTAGATATATTACAATTTGTTTATCCATTCATCCATGGATGGATTCCTGGGTCCCTTCCACATTTTAGCTATTGGAAATAGTGCTGCTATGAACATGGGTGTACAACTATCTTTTTGCAACCTTGCTTTCAATTCTTTTGGGTGGGATTCCCAGAAGTGGAAGTGGAGTTGCTGGAATTCTTTCTTTCTTTCTTTCTTTCTGTCTTTCTTTCTTTCTTTCTTTTTCTCTTTCTTCTTTCTCTTTCTTTCTTTCTTTTCTTTCTTTCCTTCTTTCTTTCCTCCTCCCTTCCTTCCTTCCTTTCCTTCCTTTCCTCTCTTTCTCTCTTTCTCTTTCTCTTTTCTTTCTTTTCTTTCTTTCGATGGAGTTTCGCTCTGTCGCCCAGGCTGGAGTGCAGTGGCGTGATCTCGGCTCACTGCAAGCTCCGCCTCCTGGGTTCACGCCATTCTCCTGCCTCAGCCTCCGGAGTAGCTGGGACTGCAGGCGCTGCCACCTCGCCCGGCTAGTTTTTTGTATCTTTTTTTTAGTAGAAACGGGGTTTCACCGTGTTAGCCAGGATGGTCTCGATCTCCTGACCTCGTGATCCGCCCGTCTCGGCCTCCCAAAGTGCTGGGATTACAGGCTTGAGCCACCACGCCCGGCCTGGAATTCTATCCAGAAGTGGAATTGCTATGTCATATGATAATGCTACTTTTAATTTTTTTATAAAGGTCACACTGTTTTCCATAGCGGCTGTACCATGTTACATTCCCACCAACAGTGTATAAGCATTCCAATTTCTTCACATCCTGATCAACACTTGTTATTTTCCCTTTGTCTGTTAGTAGCCGTTCTGTTGGGTGTGAGGTAGTATTTCATTGCGGTTTTGATTTGTGGTCCCCTAATGATGAATGACGTTGAGCATCTTTTCATGTGCTTATTGGCCATTTGTGTATCTTCTTTGGAAAAATGCTTGTTTGTGTCCGTTGTTCATTTTTGAAATGGGTTGTTTTTTTGTTGTTGAGTTTTAGGAGTTTTCTATATATTGTGGATATCAATCCTTTATCAGATATATGACTTGCAAACATTTTCTCCCATTTTGTGGGTTGCCTTATTACACTACTGATAGGGTTTTGTTTTGTTTTGTTTTGAGACAGGTTCTTCCTCTGTTGTACAGGCTGGAGTGCAGTGGCACAATCACAGCTCAGCTGTGTTCTCTGGAACAGACGTAGAGAGTTTCTCTCATTGTGACAGCACTTTAGAGCGCGGTGGTGTCCCTGGAGGCCTGATGGTACCACAGGAGGCTAAGAGGGAAAATCAAGGAGGTTAAACCCAAAGGGATAAGGCTGTGCTTTGCCAGCTGCTTCAACCTCCTAGGCTCAAGCCATCCTCCCAAGTAGCTGGGACCACAGGTACACACCCCCACTCCTAGATAATTTTTTGTAGAGATGGGGTCTTGCTGTGTTGTCCAGGCTGGTTCTGAACTTCTGGATTCAAGCAATCCTCCTTTCTTGGCTTCCCAAAGTGTTGGGATTACTGGTATGAGCCACTACACCAGGCTTTTTGTTTGTTTTGTTTTTTGTTTTCTTGTTATTGAGGCAGAGTCTCACTCTGTTGCCCAGGCTGGAGTGCAGTGGTGTGACCATAGTTCATTGTATCCTTAAACTCCTAGACTCAAGTGGTCCTCCAGCCCCAGCCTCCCAAAGTCCTGAGATTGCAGGCATGAGCCACCTCACCCAGCCAGACAGTGTTTTTTGACATGCAGTGTTTTAAAAGTTTGATTACCTTCAGTTTGTCTGTTTTTTTCTTTTGTTGCCTGCGCCTTTGATGTCATATTCAGGAAGTCACTGCTAAATATGATGTTGGGAAGATTTTGCCATGACTTTTATTCTAAGAGTCCTGTAGTTTTGGCCGGGCCCGGTGGCTCACACCTGTAATCCCAGCACTTTGGGACGTCGAGGCAGGCGGATCGCTTGAGGTTGGGAGTTTGAGACCAGCCTGACCAACGTGGAGAAACCCCATCTGTACTAAAAACACAAAAAATTAGCTGGGTGTGGTGGTGCGTGCCTGTAATCCTAGCTACTCGAGATGCTGAGGTAGGAGAATTGCTTGAACCCAGGAGGTGGAGGTTGTGTTATGTTGAGCCGAGATCACACCATTGCACTCCAGCCTGGGCAACAAGATCAAAACTCTGTCTCAAAAAAAAAAAAAAAAAGAAAGAAAGAAAGAAAAAGGATCCTGTAGTTTTAGGGCTTATATTTAGGTTTTTGACCTATTTTGAGTTAATTTTTGTATTTGGTGTTAGGTAAAGGTCCACCTTCATTCTTTTGCATGTAGATATCTGGCTTATCCAGTACCGTTTGTTCAAAAGACTGTCCTTTCCCTATTGAGCAGTCTTGACTCCCTTGTCAAAAGTCATTTGTTCATATATTCCAGCATTTAGTTCTAAGGCCTCTATTCTATTCCATTGGTCTATGTGTCTGTTTGCATCAATACCATATTGTTTTGATTACTATTGCTTTGTAGTAAGTTTTGAAATCAGGAAGTGTGAGTGCTCCAGCTTTGTTCTTTTTCAAGATTGTTTTGGCTATTAGGGGTCCCTAGAGGTTCCATGTGAATTTTATGATGGGCCTTTCTTTTTCTGCATAAAACGTCATTGGGATTTAGAATTGAATTTAATCTGTAGATCACTTTGTAGTATTGACATCTTAATAAGGTTAAGTCTTCAAATTCATGGACTTTGTTTTTATTTATTTATATCTTTATAGTCTTTCAGCAGTGTTTCATAGTTTTTATTATACATGTCTTTCACCTCCTTAGTTAATGCTCAAGTATTATTCTTTTTTATTATATCATAAATAAAATTATTTTTGTAACTTTCTTTTTAGGTTACTCATTGTTACAATATAGAAATGCAGGTAATTTTTGTGTATTGACTTTGTATCCTGCTACTTTGCTTAATTTATATCTCTTAGTTCTAACAATTTGTGTGTGTGTGTGTGTGTGTGTGTGTGTGTGTGTGTAGTCTTCAGTGTTTTCTACATAAAAGATCATATCATCCATAAGGGGAGAGAATTTTACTTCCTTCTTTCCAATTTGAAAGCCCTTTATTTTTCTTGCCTAATTGTTGTGGCTAGAACTTCCAGTGCCATGTTGAATAGAAGTGGTGAACGCAGGCCCTCTTGCCTCATTCCTGATCTTAGAAGAAAAATTCAATTTTTTCAGCATTGAGTGTGATGTTCACTGTGAGTTTTTGATATATGGCTTTTTTTTTTTCTATTAGAGACAGGATCTTACTCTGTCACTCAGGCTGGAGTGCAGTGGCACAATCATAGCTCAGTGAAGCCTCAAACTCCTGGGCTCAGGCAATCCTCCTATCTTAGCCTCCAGAGTAGCAGGCATGACAGGCACAATACCACCACTCCCAGCTAATTAAAAAACAATTGTGTTTTAGTAGAGACAGGGTTTCATCATGTTGGCCAGGATGGTCTCGATTTCCTGATCTCGTGATCCACCCGCCTCGGCCTCCTAAAGTGCCAGGATTACAGCCAGCCATGGTGGCAGGCGCCTGTTGTCTCAGCTACTCAGGAGGCTGAGGCAGGGGAATTGCTTGAACCCGGGAGGTGGAGGTTGCCGTGAACCAAGATCGCACTACTGCACTCCAGCCTGGCAACAGAGCAAGACTCGATCTCAAAAAACAAACAAACAAAAACATTTTCCCATCTCTGCCTCCCAAAATGTTGTTCCCTGCCCAGGTATGGCGTTTACTATTAGGTAGCTTCTGTTTTTTTAAGAATCTTTAAACATGATGGAAGTCTTTGTGTTAATGAATAATCATAGTGGTAATTGGACTATAAGAAGTATGACTCATAGATGTGCTATTTATCTGTCTCTCCATCTGCTCATCCATCCGTCCCTCCATCCATCCATCCATCCATTAATCCGTCCATCCATCCATCCTTCCATTCATCCATCCATCATCTATCCATCCATCCATCCACCCATCTGTCCATCCGTCCACCTGTCCTTCTGTCCATCCATCTGCCTTTTATCTATCCATCCATCCATCCACCCATCTGTCCATCCGTCCACCTGTCCTTCTGTCCATCCATCTGCCTTTTGTCAGTTGATCTGTGAGAAGCTGGCCTTGTCTAACCAAATTTTATATTGACTTTGTTACCAGGAAATAAACATAATCGATACCCAAATATCATTAAATCTTCATTTTTAGCCACATTTACCGTGTTGAAGAGGCAAAGGTTGTTTTGTTATCTTTTTAAAAACACCGCTAAATGGTATGCAGGGTCTCCTTTTTCCTGTTCACAACTCTTCTGTGCATCTCTGCTGTGTTTGTTTGTTTACTAAATTTTGGCGTAAACCATTTGCAGTTAGTATCAGTGTGTGCAACATTACGTGCAGAAATAAAAATGCAGAGTGTGAGAATACGAATATGGCAGGGAGGGAAGGCCATTATCTTATAAACTCCAGTCTCCTGGTTGAGTTGAATTTTAAAGGAGGGAGCAAAAATAGGTCTCCTGCTGGCCTGCATCCCCCACGGGCATATCTGTGTGGGTGTGTGTCTACTCTGCTTTCCATGTGGGTACCAGAAAGAACCACTGAGGTGCAGCCTCCTCTGCGTGGACTCCAAAGTGAGGTCCGTGGAGCTGGCACAGCCTCAGAAAGGTTTTACTCAACTCAAGAATTCAACAAGGATCTGATGCTGGCAAGAATTGTATGCAATGAAAAGTAGCTGCCTCCCTGATGGGAAGCAGTCTTTTGAAAACGTCAGTTAAAATGCCCATTGTAGTAAGTACGTATGTCTACTGGTTTTCTTCATGATGTTTATTTCTGTTATACTGTTGTTTGGTGATTTCTTTCATTATTTTATTTAATAGGTCACATGTGTTCTATAAAATGATCTTGTTTTTAAAACAGAACTGTGAGGTCAATGTCAATTATAATCTTTGTATGAAAATAGTCATTGATTTGTTGAAAAGATTAATAGAGAGAGCGAGTGAGAGAGCCTGCGTCATTAATACTGGTGTTGCTGAAAATAAGACTTTGCAGCAGTGGCTGAAAAGACCACACCTGTGAGGTGAAATGTTGAACCCCAATTGTATTCATTATTGCTTGATAAAAGTAATCTGTTAGCTTCTATTATAAGGGCTGCATATGTGTGAGTTCATTTGCTGCTTACAATGCTCCTATGAGGAAAGTATTCACTCTTAACCCTGTTTCACGTATGAGGAAGCTGAAGTGTATTTGGATTGAGCAGTTCGTGCGATATGGCATAACCAGTAAAAAATAGATGGAGGATTTCAGCTTGGACATCTGGCGCCGACTTTCGTTCTGATCTTCTCTATTATACTACTTTTCATTAGGTAATTCATTAATATATGTACCAAACCTAGAAAACAATCCAAAATGGTAAAATGACTTTAAAATGTAAAGGAAAAATCATGGTCCTAAGGACCCAGCGCCACCCTGGCCTTTCGCTCAGTGGCCCTGGGCTGAAGGCTCTGACCTCTTCAGCTCCTCTTCTTTCTCTCCACAGTGGGATGTGGCCGCGTTCATCCGCAGGGCGGGGGGAGGTGCCTGTGCACCGGGAAACTGTCCTTCTGTCCTGTAGGTCTCATTGCCCTGGTCTTATCAATTAATCCAGGGGCAACAGGGCTTCAGGAAATGGGATATAACCAACAGAAGAATGATACATTTTCTCTACTTGGACTGTAAACACAAATATTTGCTAGATGTCTTAGGAATTTAGAATATTTGAAAGCCAGGTTTCTTCTAAATTTCTTTTGTCTATATTGGTGTTCTTCCTGTAAGTATAGAGACGATACTGCTTCTGCCTGACATGGCCAGGCCATTGATATGTTCAGCATTCATTTGACAATATTGAGTGCATACCTCTTATGCACCTAACTTGGTTCTAGGTACTGAGGTTCTAGGTACTGAGGTTCTAGGTACTGAGGTTCCATCAGGGAATAGAAGGAAGCCTCTGCCGTGCTGGAACAGGTGTTCTGTAGAGAGGCAGACTACAAACAAACATGCAAGTAAACATCTGTTGTGTTGGATGGTACCATGTGCTGCTGGGCATGGCAGAGCCTGGCAGGTAGGGAGTGCAGGGCTGGTGGTCATCAGGGAAGGCTCTGCTGCTTGGGTGGAATCTGAGCGTGCACCTGGAGGAAGTGAAGGAGGCTGCTAGGGGCACAGGGAACAGATGGTGTGAACCTTTCTGCCCTGAAAATGGAAAGCATGAATGATCTATTTTTGACTCAAAGGGTTATAGGGAGAAGTGAGATTTTGTTCCCCACCTTCCACATCCACAGAGAATTTGGGGGCCTGATCCATGGAGGCTTTAGGAACACCCAGATTAACTTAAAGGCTTCTTCTGCAGGGGTTGTGTGCAAAGTCTGCAGGCCTTCTAAAAGGCTAGCCATTAGCTTGGCGCTTTTGTCCAGTGTACTGTGCGGAGGATGATGGAGAGGTGGCAGTCAGTGAATAGATCGATAAGGGCACCACCGTCCTCCCCAGCCTTCTTGGGTTCATGAGCCTCTGAGGAGTGGAAGGTGGAGGGGACAGCTTCTGGGGAGGGATGGAGGACCGGTCTGCCAGACTAAACCGTCCTCCCCAGCCTTGTTGGGTTCATGAGCCTCTGAGGAGTGGAAGGTGGAGGGGACCGGTTCTGGGGAGGGATGGTGGACCGGTCTGCCAGGCTAAAGTTCTAAGCTTGTCACCTACATGTCGCTCCAGAGGGCCAGTCGGAGGCAGTGTTGCTCAGTGGTCTCCAGGGCGGGGAGCTGAGCAGTCTGAATACACCGTGCAGCCAGGACCACTGAGAACCCAGAGGCCCCCGGCCCCTTGCCCAGACCTCTTTCCTGATGCAAGATCAGCAGACACCAACTTGCAGAGGCATGGGGGAAAGCAAGTGGATCTGAATGATACATATATTTTTAACACAGTTGAAGTATCTATCTTACAAGTTACTAAGTCAGACTTGACTCACGTTTACTCAGTATAGGGGTGTTTCTGTTATGCCACCAAAACCAGGACCTTCCTGAGGAAAATTGCATCAGGAAGCTACATTTTCATTGCGCATTTTAGTGTTGTGTGAACAAATTTATGTAACCATATGCATTTAAATTGCTTAGCACAAAGCCTTGCCTATATAAGGGATGAAATAAAAGCCAACTGCTAGTATATGAGCTGAAATATCTAGACAAGACCAGAGATCTTTTGGAAAATAACATACAGGTAACAACATGAGAGTGCTTTGAGTTTGAAAGTCCGAGAAGAGTCCTAGAACAAATATGTCATGAAAGATGAAATACGTTAATGGTGACTGCATAGAATACCACCATCAGAGCTTTTTGAAAAGGCACTTCTAAGTGTATCTCTCCGTTATGAATGTTCTGTGTTGGCAGCGTGTGTCCTGTGGCCAGCTCACCTCATCCATGGTGTCTTCTCTCTTGGGCCTGGAGCCAGCCCACCCTTCCCAGTCTCTGTTGTAGTTAGGTGAGACCTTGGGCTTGAATTTCAGCAGAGGCGATGTGTGTCATTAGAGTCACTGCCTCCACTCCAGCACACAGTCTTTATTTTCCATAAAGACTCTGTGCGTGCTGGAGTGGGGCAGTCCTAGGCCAGCCGTGGAGGGCAGGTGCTGTAGATGCCGGAGTCTCCATATGCCTGCATGGAGGGGACACTTTGGTCATTTGTTTCCCCTATCTAGTGCTGTTACAGGGGGAGGATTTAAAATTTGATGGTGTTTGGGGTTTTGGTCTCATTGATACAGTTGTGAGCCTCGCCTCGTAGAGCGAGGTATCATAAGCCATATGACAGAGAATCTCTCAGTTGTTCCCCTGGAGGAATGTCTCGCCTTCCGGTTTAAATGTTACCTTTAGATGCAGTTTATCTGGATGGGCTGGGATGGGAGAATCAAGAATCAATGTCGGTAACTTTGTAAAACCGTCTTTTGACCATTGACTAGAAGGGAATAACAGCTCCTCTCAAGTATTGCATTCTAGTTAGTAAGGATTTTAGTTTCTCACAGGGGTATGTGGTAGAGTTTCTGAAATTATCTGTATTCTAGATGTGAGTAAATGAGTGTATTCAATAATAAAAGCAAGTTTCTCCTTGTCTAAGAAAAGAGTGATAAACAAGGAAATAAGTAAGGCTCATATGAACCTTGTGATGTTGAGTTGGAATCAGTGGTACTGGTGTGAACACATGAGGTTATGGTATACATGCAGAGAGAGAGAAGTGGATGTGGCTGTGTGTAAATGGACTCGGGGGTCCCAGCTCCGGCTACGGCGTGTTATTTGAGCAGTAATGAGCACACTTGGCTTCCTGATATTGGTTTCTAATATCCTCCAATAAAATGAATCAGGGCTTCTAGGAGCAATCCCTGATTTCAAGGCTGGGGTAGGGAAAGTGCTAGGTAAGCTTAGGAAATCCTTTAGTATCAGAAAGTAAGAAAGTGCTTACAAATGTTGGGAGTCCATTGAAACAGCATAGAACAGAGTTGAAAGGTCTCCTTATGGCCAAATATGGGGCAATTTGAGCAACAACATAATGACTTCGTTTTGTACTAAAACCTATAGGATAAAAGTATCCCATAGAATAAACTATTTGTGAGTCCACACTGATACAAATACATAACTAAATAGATAAATATGTAATAAGTAAATACCTAAGGAAGGAGGGTCGCCTCTTCCTCACTGTAGAGGATGATGGAATTAGAAAGTCATCATTTGACGGGAATCATAGTAACCGAAATTTCAGGTGAGAGTCTCTAGTACTTGCTAAAACTGGTGAGTGATTTTTTTTTTTTTCCCTGAGATGGAGTCTCGCTCTGTCGCCCAGGCTGGAGTACAGTGGCATGATCTCAACTCACTGCAACCTCCACCTCCCAGGTTTAAGCATTTCTCCTGCCTCAGCCTCCCTGGTAGCTGGGATTACATGCGAGTGTGACCACACCCAGCTAATGTTTGTATTTTTAGTAGAGATGGGGTTTCACCATGTTGATCAGGCTGGTCTCGAACTCCTGACCTCATGATCCGCCCGCCTCGGCCTCCCAAAGTGCTGGGACTACAGGTGTGAGCCACCACTCCCGGGTGTGAAATTTTAATTAGAAATAAAATATTTGCACAATCTCAAGCTATCTCCCCACAGGATGCCGCTTTATTGTGAAAGGAGAAGCAAAATAGTGACTTTGCAGTGTAAAAACCCAGCAGATACCAGCTTGACCAAGTGGTAAAAGTTAACCTTGCTGACAGTGGCACAGAGACATTGTGTCCCTGCTTGTATGATCACCAAGAAAGGCACAGCATCACCTCTGTGACATATTTGCCAAAAATATGTAACTAGAATTGAGTCGTGAGGAAACATCAGGCTATCCTAAACTGCAGACATTCTATAGGATACCTTGTCAGAAGTCCTCAATGGTGTCAAGATCATGAAAGACAAAGATAGACTGAGGAAGTGTCTAAGCTTCAAGAAGACTGCTAAATGCAATGTGCATCCTTGTTTGGAACCTGGTCCAGAAAGGGACTAATGTGGAACTATCAGTGACATTCGAATAAGACTTGTAAATTAGTTAATATGAGACCATCATTGATGTCCTAGTTTTGATCATTTTACTGCAGTTACGTAAGATGTTAACATTTGAAGAAGCTAGACTAATGGTATATGGGAAATCTTTAAACAGGTTGAGCATCCTTAATCCCAAAATCCAAAATTTGAAATGTTCCAAAATCTGAAACATTTTTAGTGCTGACATGATACCAACCAGCGGAAAATTTCACATCTGACCTCCTGTGATGGGTTGCAGTCAAAATGCAGGCGCACAACATACAGTTCATTCAGTATCCCCAAGGGAAAAAGTGACCCTCCCAGCTGCCTCCAGCTGTGATACGTCTTTTCTGTGCGTGCCCAGCACACCCAGATTTCCCCCATACTAGCACACCCGCAGTGAGGAGTAAAATGACACACGTGCAGGCTGGACGTGCCAAAGCAGGCTCCCGCATGGGACCAAGACTCATGAGCATTACTCACTGTGGTTTTTGATGGCGATGCCGAACAACCACAGATTGTCTACATGGGTGGCTGAGATAGTGACACCTTTGATTTTTGATGGTTCAGCATGTGCAAACTTTGTTTCATGGACAAAATTATTAAAAGTATTATACAAAATGGCCTTCAGGCTGTGTGTCTAAAGTTGTATATGAAACATAAATGAATTTCGTGTTTAGACTTGGGGTCCCATCCCCAGGATATCTCATTATATATTTGCAGATATCCTCAAATACGAAAAAACTCCAAATCTGAAACACTTGTGGTCCCAAGCATTTTGAATAAGGGATAGTCAACTTGTTCTAGGTTTGCAACATTTTCAAAAGTTTGAAATCATTTCAAAATACAGAATTAAAAATTGAAGAATTTAGAAGTAATTTGCATGTGAGCATCATTGCCAGTTACTTGCTATGAGGTCAAGGTTCATAGCAAGTAACATTGGCGCTTTTGTCCAATGTGGTGTGTGGAGGACGATGGAGAGGTGGCAGGCAGTGGGTGGATCAATAAGGGCACCACAGTCCTCCCCAGCCTTCTTAGGTCATGTGCCTCTGAGGAGCGGAAGGTGGAGGGAACAGCTTCTGAGGAGGGATGGTGGAATTATAAACTTCCTTTAAGACTGTGCATCAGCCTGAAAAGACAGCTGAAGTTATAGCTGCTTAGTACCTTCCCAGAAGAATATTCAGTCAGTTGAAACTCCTCACAAGGCTATGAAAATCCAAACTTGTGTGTGTGTGTTTGAGGGAATAGGGCACCTTTTCCTAAGAACCAATTCGTTCTACAGAGACCTGTTGAATGCACTAGGTACAAGGAGGGGCACTGTGACGGAGGGACAGCAGTTAATTAGAAATGGCATCTGTCTTCAAGAAAGTGACACTATACCAATTGCTTTGACAAGTCTTGGCCAACATTCACATAGTGTATTGTGAGCTCCATGGGCTCTGTCAGCTGAAGAATGTCAAGGGGCATACATTTGGAAAGGAGAGCTTTATTTCTTATAAAGGGTTGCAGCCTGCATGGCCATTCTGACAGGCTGGGAAGTGTAGCCTCCCATCAGAAGCTGGAAACAAACATTTTGAGGGAAGGGCAAAGGGAGAAGGAATTTATGCAGACTGGGATGGCTGAATATGCATATTTAATACACTGTAGGAGGAGTCATGAATATTTACAAAAGAAGAAAGGAGAACCGTGCACATATGCAGTTAGCCTCATGCTTCTCCATGGGACCTATGTTCAACAATCGGGGTGTTATCATCATCCCAGGGGAGTTTTCAGCCCTCTGACATCAAAAGGTGAAGCAGCGGATGCAGTTCCCCTCACTGTACACCTGCTGCAGACTGGCCCCAACCACTCCATGGTTGGTGGTCTTTGTCAGGAAAGAATGCTGGTTGGTGGTTTTGCTGAAATTGTACAAGGGAGAGGCAGCCTCAGGCAGTTGGTTGCTGTCAGTGGTGGAGACTTTCAGAACGGCTGGTTTCTGTTTAGCCCCTGGGAAGAAAGGTGCTTAGCAAGGGAAAGGGTATATCATGAGGCATTTCTGACCTTGCATCTCATAATGGCCAAGAGCTCAGCTTCCACAATTTCTCCAGGGGTCCCTTGGCCAAGAGGGTTAGGGGGTTTTAGGGTTTCATTTTTATTTCTCAGCTGTGATGGCCCAGGAGGAGAGAGGATCCACTGATACTGTTAGATTTCTGTTAGTTACATGGAGGAGAAAAGAAGGGTTTCGGAACAAGTGACATTTCTAACCATTCTTGTTTATGACCTTCTTTTTTTTTCTCACAGAAAAGGAATTCAGGGAACACTGGTACAATTGTTTTACATCACGTGTCTGATAACGTTTTTCTGTGTGAAAAAACAATGGTGCATAGGAATCGTGGGCTTGGTTTGCCTCATGGATAATCAGAGAGAGATGTGGTGGGCAGTGATATCCTCATTCACAAAACAAGCATTTCTGTTTACCTGTGTATTCTTCACGTTCCTGGTGACCTGTATGATTTTCTGAGTTAAATCATACAGGTTTCCAACTGACAGTCGGTGAACTAGAACTTCTAGGAGAATTCATCGGGACAATGACCGTGGCCCGGAGGCCAGGTATGTCCCCTCCAGAGGCTGCACTTCCCACCCATGAGTGCTCAACTCTGTGTCTGCAGGTACAGGCACATTCTATCTTCATATTTGTGAAGATAATTATTTGCTTAAATTAAATGTGGGTAGCTCATTCTTTGCGAAATTATAGCTGATGAATGCCAAGATGTAGGATTTCTTAGTGTGAAAATAACTACCCTAGGTAGGGAGGGGTTATATTCCAAGATAGTTCCACACTTACCAGGATGTGGAATTAGAAAGAATGCCTTCAACTAAGCAGAATACAGCATTCAAAAGACTCAAATTATTTTCACATAGGAAAAGTTAAAAGATGTGTATAGCTTGTTCAAAGCACACGTAATTTTATATTGTGCCCTTGTAAAGACTCTAATGATAAAATTAGTTTGACAGATATCTTCTGCAAATTGAGTGGAATGTTTCTATGAATTTTTTCCCTCTGATTTGTGTAAACTTCAGGACCTCTACCCTCTACCCCTTTATTAATGTGCTTACCATGATTGCAGAACTTGGAATCTTCTCAGTGGAAGAAAAGAGACCCTTTTGAGTGACATTTTGGAAGCTACTCTAAATGTCTTAAGGTTGAGAGCTTTCGTATTATTATTAAAATGAAGTCATCCTCCTGGGAAATGAATGATACAATCTAACATAGTGTGAAGCTGATAGGTCCCTGAGGCAAAGCAGTGGGCAGGGAGAGGCAGTCACAGTTGCAGCTGAGCAGAGGCACCCCGGGGAGAGCAGGGCTGGCTATGGCACGGGGAGCCAGAACAAGGATGCCCAGCCCTCAGATCCAGTGACTCACATCTGAAGGAACAGAAAGAGCGTATGGGAGGAATCAGAAAACCCTGATTTCCATGACTGCTTCCCGGGCCAGCCGTGGTATTCCTGAATGAATGTCTTTGCCTTGGGCCTTGGTTTCCCTATCTATAAAATCAAAAGTGTTGCCAAGAAGATACTTAAAGACGACGATGCTGCCAAGCTTGAAATTCTGTCAGATTACGCGGACTGAATATTAACGTAAAGCTCAGTGAATAAATTGCCTTAGAATTTCCCCCTTCAACTGCAGCCACCAAGAAGAAATGAAGGTGAGAAGCCAGTTTTGATTGTCACAGCATGTCATGTGGTGTGTTTTCCATCTGAGTGCCTATGTCACCAAGACCCTAATTGGCCCAGAAGAATAACCAACTGGAGGGCCTCAGTGTTTGTGAGATGGTTTAGTCCTGCATTCCCAGATTCTCTCTTTTATACACAAGCAACACAAACAGCCATCCAGAGATCCTGGTGGTGTGGTGCTCAGGTCTCCCTTTCGTGAGATAGTTTGGCAATTCCTGAAACCATCTTAGAATCAATCCTGATAACCCATGCTGCACCCCTGTCCAACTGAAGCCCTCCAGGTTGTTCTAATGAGCCACCCTTGGTGAGGACCTAGATGGGGCAAACTGTATCTGAGCAAAGAGAAAAAAGGAAATTAGGTGAGGTAAGCCAAGATTTATTGCGTGGAACCTGCGTATACTGGGGACTCATTAAAAAACAAATGGATTGCATTTCATTTTAAAGAATGTAAAACTTTTTTCTCAGCAATATTGAGTAGATGGAAAACTGAGCTTGGTGTGGAGCTACAGTTAGAAAAGTAACCTGTGACCACATCGGGAAGCTTTAATTGAACTATTATGGACGCTGGTCTTTCTTTGATGTTCTCAGATGCCACTACATCCTCTGGGAGCAGTGAAGGTGCAGCTAAAATCTGCTGGTCCTGGCTCTTTCTTGGTGTCTCCACTGACTCACCAGGGAGCCCTGTCTCATCAGATTTGTGATGCCTGTCAGGGAGCACTGTGGACATTTGAAGTGGGCTCTATATTTTGTGGTGCAGGCTCTTTCCCTTAGGTAGGAGTGCAGGGGTGGACAAATAATTTCCCTTTTACCCTTTACAGTTCTTAGTTCAGACAGAGCTCTGTAACAAAAGACAGATCAACAAGAGAAAAACAAGCAGAAGATTAATGCGTGCCCATGTGCAGCTGGGAGATACCCAGAGAAATGAGTACATCTCAAAGAAGTGGCTTTGAATTCAGGCTTAACTATCATCCTCTGCTGAAAGAAGGGAGTGGGGAGGCCTGGCTTGGGGAGGCGACCAGGAGAAGCAAGAATAAGGCTTGCTATGTAGATTTCAGCGGGTGCCTCTCCGTTGATGAGTGATTTAGAGTCCTCCTCTTCCTAGTACCCACAGGGAGACACCCTTACAAATGGAGATCTCCTTCTTAGATGCAAGTTCCCCTTCCAAAGGGCCACTTCTACTCTGTTTTCAGAGCTTCTCCTGCCTGCGGTTTTTCAAAATTACCAGCTTAAAATTATCATTATGCCAAAGAAGCGTATTTTGGGGTGGCATATTCTGGACTCTTACAGGAGGTTCAGCTTCTCTGTCCCTACCTACTGCACCTAGCAGCACTGCCTGCGTTCCCACAGCCAGAGCAGCCACAGATTTTCAGGTCCCCTCAGGAGAGCTGGTCGGGACCCCTGGGTCGATGGAGGAGAGTGAACGCCTTGCAGAATGAAGTATTTACTGACATTTGAAGCATTGGAGCGTTCTCCCCCCTACACACCCCCCGCAGGGTCTTGTTTGCGTCCCCTTTGAGTGCCTTATTTTTTGGGACAATGATAATATTAACTTTTTTTTTTCTTTTTAACACATTCTGATGAAATAAACAGAATCTTGGGAATATCCGCATAATGCACTTCACTAGAATATAGGCTTCATGTTGCAGAAGTAAGGTGTTCCTGTTGCTCAGCAGTCCATCCTTCAACCTCAATTCTGGGTTCCCTTTTGAGGAATCTTCCTCCCTTTTGAAGTAGCTAGAAAATCCTCAGGGATTGCATATATGTAAAGGCCCTGTACATACATAAAGAAGATTTAAAGAGAAAGAATGTAACAGCTTATGAATCAGAGAACTCTTGGTATTCTTAAGAGAAGATATTTGTTGTCTAAGTAAAATCTAATTCCTTTCAGTGGGGAGCAGGGAAGAGATTGTACAACTGCCAATTTGTAAAAACCTGACTGTCTGGGTCCCTGGATACCCTGAAATGATGCCTGCTTGCCCCAATCTCATCTTCCTACGTCACCGCCCCTTTGAGTCTTCGTCACGTGGATATTTCAGACACTAAGTTCTACAATGCTGTGTGATTGAGCCAGGGATCAGAGAGCCAGGAGAAAAATGATGACTGACAGCAGCTGATAGAAGTGACAGGTAAAACAGGTTCTAATGACCAGTCAGGTTTGGGAATTGCCAGTTTTGGGTTATGATATCAGTTACTGGGTGAATTTTTGGATTTAACTCTTTCTCGTCTTTTTCTTGTTGTCCTGGTTTCTTGAACTGGCTTGTGAAGTAAATATTCAGAGCTGACCATTCTTAGCATAGCTGTGTCCAAACTGATGATCTGACCTATTTCACGACAGAAACAGCGGTCAGTATAGCTACAGTGCAGGGATCAATGTGTTCACACCTCGAGGCATTTTCAAACACTGTGCTGGAATGATAATAAATATCTGCTAAGTAGTGCTGTCAGTCATTCAAAGCTGAATATTTAAAACTTAGCTTTTACCCATGGATATTGCAAAATTGAGCCTATTAAAGTGTGAATAAAATTTGAATAAGAACAATTTTAGGAACGATTGACAATTGTTTGAATCATTGTGCCATGGATTTTCATATCATGATTTTATGCCTGATTTGAAGTGTGAAATGGAAACCAGCACATTCCATTCGTGGAGAGTGCCAACCTGAGTTCCTGGAAAGAAAGGCACACCTGTCCATGTGTGTGCGGAGTCCTGGAACGGTCCGTACTGAGCAGCGTCGTTCCTTCCCTCTTTAGTGGGTCCCACATCTGTGCAGCAAACACTCACGAGCGCCTGTCGTGTGCCTCGCGCTGTGCCAAATGCTTCGCATGCAGATCTAAGACCGGGAGCTTGCTGTGCTGTTGTGGACATGGCAGGAATAATTACAATTCAGACCGATGTGCCTGTGCCCGCCTAGAGGTCAGTGTGGTGCATACAGACAACCTGTAGGGAGCACCACGTGCCAGGTGGCAGTGGGCACCATGAGGAGACGCACAGAGGGGCCTGGTGAAAGGACAGTGGAGGAAGCATTGCAGCAGAGGAAGAGCTCGTCCAGGCCGCCAGAGGATGAAGTGGCCCCACAGCATGTCAGCAGCGAGTGTGGGGAGAGGCAGGCTGAAGGGGGGTTGGATCTGATCATGTCAGGCTTGTGAGCTGAGCCCAGGAGAGCCACAGTTCAGCAGTGTGGAAGCACTGAGGTGTACAGCTTCAGGAGTAACAGGATTAAGTTGGCATGTTCGAAGAATCATTCTGGCCACCTTGTGGAGGATGATGGATGGTGGGTGGTGTTCTGAATATCTGAGACAGCTACAGCCATCCAAAGCCGGCTGCTAAGGAGGAAACGTGGATTATCTGGATCAGCTGGGGAATAGAGGAGAGTACTAATAAGAAGAAAAGCCACATTGAGCGTCATATTAATCTCAAGATTGTATGCAAAATGTTTTGCGGTGTTAGTATGGATTCTTTATAAGTATTAATAGAAATAAGCTATTCAATTGCACAAGTTGTCCTTGGCCAATTCTGGCCTTTGACTAGGCCTTTGGGGAAGTTTCTTTTTTGTTTTCAGGTGTGGGTAGGACCAACAGCTCCCAGAAAAGAACACTAAACACAATGCTGCTACAGATAGGTTATTATATGAC
>NW_012115278.1:2449474-2449694 GCF_000951035.1 Colobus angolensis palliatus | reverse complement strand
CAGAGCTGGGCTGTGGTTGGGTGGATGTCATCAGAGCTGGGCTGTCATTGGGTGGATGTCCCCAGAGCTGGGCTATCATCGGGTGGAGGGCCCAAGAGCTGGGCTGTTTGTCATTGGGTGGATGTCCCCAGAGCTGGGCTGTCATTGGGTGGAGGTCCTCAGAGCTGGGCTGTTGTTGGGTGAAGGTCCTCAGAGCTGGGCTGTCATTGGGTGGAGGTCC
>NW_012115278.1:2445370-2448790 GCF_000951035.1 Colobus angolensis palliatus | reverse complement strand
AAAAATAATTGGATGATTCTTAAAGAAATAGAAGAGACTTGCTGATGGCAGTGAGAACCCACAGGAGGCCTCTAAGGAGATGTAAGAGGGATTCGCAAGTTGATGTGAGGCAGGCTGTGAGAAGCTGGTGATGATGGTTTATGGGTTTGACCTGTTTGGGGAACTTGCACACATTGCTTAAACCCCCCGTGACATCATTTCTTCCTGGCAATTGTGAGGATGGGTTAGGTGCTGGATGGTGAAATACAGAGGGGAGCTCTTACCTCTGAGCGACTTGGATGTGATGTGGTATGGCACCAGAGGGCTGAGATAGCGGTTTTAGGAGCCTGTGGTTCTCTATAAATATGAATGCAGCATCATCAGCCACATTGGGAGCATTATCCTACCTCTTTGTTGGATGTGCTTCCACCTCCACTCCTAGCGCACACCCGTCACACACAGAGCCACGTTCAGTGGGAAGAGGATCAGCATCTAGCATTCAGTTGCTGAGAGCTGTTTTGCAGTTTGTACCCTCTGGGCCTTTAGGAGGAAAAAAATCAATACAGTCTTACATTTTGAAGATGAGACTCTCCTGTTTCTTTCCCTTGAGTCAGGCTATTGATCAGCTCATGTATAGTTTGAGTTGGATGCACTTGCTTTAGAAGGTGTGGCGAATTCCTGCATGGCTCAGCTTTCCATTCTAATTGCAAACCAGCGCCGAGTTCACAACAGTGTGTGTTCTCACTGTGGCTTGTTCTCTGTGTATTTTGATTTCGGTGTTTGGAAGATGTAGCAAGTCTGGAAATTTTAGAGCAATCTATGGAATGTTGAGGTCACATTCTATACATTATAAATGAGTTGCAATAAAGAAGGGCCATAAATGCCAGACCATGGATGTTTTTAATCGTTTACTAACAAAAGAATGGATTTGGCACACAAGGCAGCTGATGATTCAGGCATTGGATGCATCAGAGTAATCTGCCTGTCATTCGTATATTACACATCACAAGGCAGCCAACCCCCATGCACCTTAACAACATCTTCTAGCATTTCATTATCTGTTATTTTTATCTGAAAACATGTTCTCTGTGCTCAGGACTAGTAAGAGAATCAGTTTATAAATAGTTATTATTTCATAATTTGTTCAACATAATTACCAAATGCTAAGTCATGTCCTTCTCGTCCCTGCCTTGGTGCTTAAGGACTTATTGTCATAATGTGGCATTTTTGTGCAAGTCTTATTACATCGTGTGGGTTTTCTCTCCTCTCTCTTCTGGGATGTAGCACATCCCACACACAGCTGCAGGGAAAAATTCTCTGTCACCATCATATCTGTTGCTCTGTTTCCTGCTCAGTTCTTAGAGAGGCTTCTGAGGACCCTCCAGACCCAAAGTTAACTTTGCTGGCTGGAAACGGTAGCTTCGAATACTTGGTTTTTCTGCTGATTCTCAGATTTTTCTGACCTCTTCAGTCACCAGCCGGAGTCTCCCATGTGTGTTCCTGCCTAGTTCCAAGGCCTTGATGGTTAGCAAAGCTCGCTGGTCCTTGTGAGGAAGGCTTTCTCCTTGCTTACTCCTGCCTACTGCTTCAAGCTCAGACCCCCCAGGTCCTCCAGGAGCTGCCCGTGAACCTCTTTTGCCTTCTTGTCTGTGTGCCCTCAGCACGGATGTATTTACCTGGCACCTTGTTTTTTGTGCCTGACTGCCATGTGGCTTTGTAATTTTTTTTTTTTGCACGTGGCTTTTTGGGATGTGCTTTATCTGCCCCTGAGGCAGGGGATGGTTGTGTTTCTCTGTTTTCGGTGTGTCCTGTGAGAACTTGGTGTTCTCCACAGACTTCAGATTTGTCTTTCACTCCTATTTCTTGAACTCCTCCTGTTCCCTGAGACAGTCCTGAGTGATTTGCCATGCACCTTTAAGAATTACTAACAGTGACCGTGAAAATAATAATAGAGAGTGTGAAAGGAAAAGAAAACTTGGGACCCCTGAATCCCTAAGCTAAAGGGAAAAAGTCAAGCTGGGAACTGCTTAGGGCCAACCCGCCTCCCATTCTATTCAGAGTCGCCCCTCTGCTCACTGAGATAAAAGTATATCCGATTGCCTCCTTTGGAAAGGCTAGTTAGAAACTCAAAAGAATGCAGCCATTTGTCTCTTATGTACCTATGACCTGGAAGCCTCGCCCCACTTCCAGTCTTCCTGCCTTTGCTCTGAGTTGTTCGGCCTTTCCAGACCGAACCAGTGCTCATCTCACATATGTTGATTCATGTCTCATGTCTCCCTAGAATGTATAAAATCAAACTGTGCTCTGACTACCTTGGATACCTGTCATCAGGACCTCACGAGGCTGTGTCACGGACGTGCAGCCTCAACCTTGGCAAATAAACTTCCTAAATTAACTGAAACCTGTCTCAGATTTTTGGGGTTCACAGTAGTTTATGGGGACGTTGTTGTATTTTAGGCACTGTGTCAAGCAGTTTCCATGTATCATCTCACTTCATCCTCACACCCACCCCAGTGCAGGGGCACTTATGAAGCTCTCTTTACAAGGGAAGAAACTGAGGCTTAGGGAAACTAGGTGAATTGTCATAACTCAGATGTCTAAATATTCTGCACACCTTCCTCGGCTGTTTTCCGTGTGTTTGAATGCAGTGACAAACACATTCTCCTTATTATTGTCCTCGTTGCTGGCACGTGTTAGAGTTTCCTTCTGGGTCAGAGTCTCTGCTACGGTGGTCACCTCAGCCCCACCATGGCAAATGTGCCTGGGGAAGGCACTTCAGACACACACAACACGTGGCCGCTCAGCCTCCACCTGCCGTCTCTGATCCCTGGTTCCTCTGCCAGCTTCACTTCCTTCTTGCGTCTCCTCCCCGAGGGCGTGTGGTTTGCTGAGGGACAGCACACCTGCGGTAAGGAGGCAGAAGCGGGCACAGGAGTGTGCAGCCTGATGAATGCTCACTTGCACATAAGCTCATGCAACCAGTGCCCAGATGGAAATGGGGAGCGTGCTGTCTCCCACCCACAACATCTTATGGAAACGGCATGTTGCGGCCGCCAGTTCTCACTCCTTCCTGTGCCAGCATTGCCTGTCCACAGCATTCATTCTTCCCACCCTATTGGCCCCTCTTGGAGAACCTTTTTGATGCATATCTCTGATGTTTTTCCAGCCTGTACCCTGCAGATCTCCAGGCTGGATCATCCTGGTGGCCTCATCCTCTCTCCTTGCTCCTGAGCCCAGCACTGCGTTTCGGGGCACTCAGAGATGACTGATGGCACCAGGCGACTGAGCTGCCAGTGTTGCTGATCGGGCCTGGGTCTCCTCTCTCCTGTGCATCCACTCTCTGCCTGTCCGTCCTTTGCCTCTGCTACCATTCTCTCTACCCACCACATTCTCAGCAGAAGGCCTTACAGCATGAAAAAATAATAAAAAGGAGGCCGGGCG
>NW_012115278.1:2427136-2445130 GCF_000951035.1 Colobus angolensis palliatus | reverse complement strand
AGGCGGAGCTTGCAGTGAGCTGAGATCCGGCCACTGCACTCCAGCCTGGGCGACAGAGCTAGACTCCATCTCAAAAAAATAATAATAATAATAATAAAAATGTCATCAAGAGGAAGTTCCTTTGGCTGTCCTCCAACTACCACTGCCCCTTCCACTACAGTCACGGCCTCCTGTGACACCTTTCCCACTGCTGCACCCTGCCTCAGCCACTCTCAGGAGCTGAGCGCTGCCCGATTGCCCAAACCAGAGTCAGGAGGACCCCGACCCTTTCCTCATCCTTGCCCTCATGGGCCCCTTAACCAGCAGAGCCTGGTTCTCCCACTTCTTAAAAAGCTGTCCTTTCTTCTACCCCTCCCTGACCCTGGAACTCCCCGTGGTGGCACGCTGCATCTGACCAACAACCTCGCCCCTCCGTCTGCTTTCCCTGCGCAGCCAGCACGATGCGGAGTTTCCGAAGCCTGCAGCCCAGCGTGCTGCCTCCTGGGGCTGGCGCTGGGTTCCCAGCCCACGGGGTTCCTTGAAGCTTCCCTGCGCATCTCCTCAGCCTCTGCTCTGGCCTCTCAGCTGTTTGTATGGTCTCCTCGGGGGCATCTCCTCTCCACCTTCCTGAGGTAGTCCTGGGCACAGGGTCCTGACTTCTACTTTCTCTCCACCTCCTCGCCTTTCCGGCGCCATCCGCACACTGCAACAGCCCTGACATGTAATACAAGCTGTCACTTCTCCCAAGGGCCAGACTCACATCCTAAATGACCACTTGGAGGTTTCAGCATCGCAGATATAAAATGTCCACAACAGAGTTCTGGAGTCACGGGCTCTCGGCTTCCCCACACTCTCGTTCTTGTTCGTCAGAGAATCCTGTCGTGTGCTGCCTGCAACAGCTGCACGGACTGAACCCCCCACACCACTCCTGCCCGCCTCTGCTTTCCCACAGCTTCAGCATCTCCGTCTGGATGCTTCTCCCTGCCTCCTTGCTGCTCTTCTGGTTCCCCTGCTTCTTACATAGTAGCCAGAGTAACCAGAGAAAACCACACCTTCTGTTCCCTTAAACAACCCACTGATATGGGCAGGCATGGTGGCTCCTGTCTGTAATCCCAGCGTTTTGGAAGGCTGAGGCGAGAGAACTGCCTGAGGCCAGGAGTTCAAGACTAGCCTGGGCAACATAAAGAGATGCTGTCTGTATAACAAAACAAAAATCAACAAACAAAAAGACAATGAAGAGTTCACTGATGTGAGCATTCTCCCTCTCCTTCACATCGCCCCAGGTCTGCCCTCTGCCCACCTCCCTGGCCTCCTGCTTAGGCCCTGTGCTCCAACCCGCCGTCTCACCAGTGCATGGCGTCGGTGCCCACCCAGGGTCCTTGCCCTTGCGTCTAAGCTGCTCAGCATGCTCTGCTCATGATCCACCCCAAGCTCGCTTCTTCTTGGTACTCAGATCGGTACTAAAATGCCTTCTCCTCAAAGAGCCCTTCCCGTTTCCAAAGCAGCTTCTCCTCTCCATGCAGTCCCTCTCGCTCTCCTTACTTGTTTTACTTTTCTCGAATTGACAAGTGTTACGATTGCAATTTTAAATCGTTAGTTTGTTTCATTATGTTCGCGACTTCATTACAATACCAAGACAGGTGGTTTATGCCGCTGGCTGCTGCTGTAAGAAAGGAAGAGCTTCTCCTTTGCTAGCTGCAGCCAGAGCCGTTCCAGGGACGAGCTCAGGTTGGTTCCACACATTTCCGGGTTCACTCTGATGTGCCTGCTGTGGTCATGGGCTTTGTACACGAAGGCTGAGAAGGGTGGGGGACGGGGAGCCTGGGGCGGCGGAGGTAGTGTTGACAAATGTAGACAAGAGCCAGTGAAAATCACTCTCGTGCAAACACAATAGAATACATTCATAAAATGAATAGGAAGCAGATGGAAAAGAGGCAGAGTGGAGCAGTGGATTTAGAACATGCCACGTCCGTCACGATGTATTATGTGTGATCCACAAGTTATCATCCAAGGGGGTGGGGTCAGAGGGCCGGTTTCCCAGAAGGAGAAACTTACTGTTATGTGGTGGTGTCTACAGGGCAGTCAAACCTATTGCTTAGGAAATACAGTCATTTCTGCCTTCAAGACCAGCCAACATCCTCCTAGAAAAGGAGGAGTTCTTTGCCATAGGACAATGTCCTCAAAAACATCTTTAAAATAAACACAGTGATACATTTTGCTGGCCTTTCCTCATTAATAGAGGCCAATGATACCGTTCCAGAGGGAAGATGGTGGAATCCATTTGCCAGAGGAATTGGCTGTAGAATGATCTATCTAGATTTGTTCTGGAATAGACGGTGTTGAACTTGACAGAAAATACCAAAAAATTATAAGGTATTGTCAGACTACTTCCGAGCTCATGAGGCATAGTGCATGGTCAGATTAAAGGAGATGTCAAAAACAGTCTCCCAAGAGAACTGAGAGATGCAAAAAATAAAAATAAAAAATAAAAAAATAAAAAATCACAAATCAAAGTGTTATTCATTCAGAAAATGAAAAGACAGCCCACTAACTGGGAGAAAATATTTTTAAAGTACCTATCTGTCAAGTATATAGAAACAACACGTATAATCAATAATAAGAAGACACAACCCAGTTGAAAAATGGGCACAATCTTTGTATCAGTATTTCCCTGAAGATTGACAATATGAAGTATTAGGAAGCATTTGGAGAAATTGGAGTCTTTATACATTGCTGGTGGGAATGTAAAGTGGTAGACACTCTGCAAAACTATTTGAAGGTTTCTTAAGAACTTAAACATAGAGTTACCGTATGGCCCAGCAATTCTACCTCTTAAGTATCTACCCAACAGAAATGAAAATATAGGCCATCCCAGCACTTCAGGAGGCCAAGGCAGGTGGATCACTTGAGGTTAGGAGTTCGAGACCAGCCTGGCCAACATGGAGAAACCCTGTCTCTACTAAAAATACAAAAATTAGTCGGGCGTCGTGGCAGGTGCCTGTAATCCCAGCTACTGGAGAGGTTGAGGCAGGAGAATCATTTGAACCTGGGAGGCAGAGGTTGCAATGAGCTGAGACTGCGCCACTGCACTCCAACCTGAGCAACAAGAGTGAGACTCCATCTAAAAAAAAAAGGAAAAAAGAAAGAAAGAAAATATATGCTACACAACTTCTGTGCATTCTGTGCAGGGCATTCAAAACAGCCCCAAACTAAAAACAACCCCAGTGTTCATACACTGTTGAATGAATAAACAAAATATGGCCTATCTGTACCATGTAATACTATTTGGCAATACACAGAAGGTAAATGCAGCCACACTGATGAACCTCAAGGAACATTATGCTAATTGAAATAAGCCAGACACCAAAGACTACATAGTCTATGATTCCATTTATATAAGAAAGGCAAACCTATATTTAGAGAGAGTAGATCAGTACTTGCCTGGGGGTGAAAGTAGAGAATGACTGCAAAAATGCATGAGGAAACTTCTTGGGGCGATGGAAATTTTCTAAAACTGGATTGTGGTTGCCTTAGTCTGTTTGTGTTGCTATAAAGGAACACTGGAGACTGTGTAATTTATAAAGAAAAGAGGTTTATGGCTGGGTGCGGTGGCTCACGCCTGTAATCCCAACACTTTGGGAGGCTGAGGCTGGCAGATCACAAGGTCAGGAGATCGAGACCATCCTGGCTAACACGATGAAACTCCGTCTCTACTAAAAATACAAATAATTAGCCGGGCATGGTGGCAGGCATCTGTAGTCCCAGCTATTCAGGAGGCTGAGGCAGGAGAATGGCGTGAACCTGGGAGGCGGGGCTTGCAGTGAGCTGAGATCGCGCCACTGCACTCCAGCCTGGGCGACAGAGCAAGACTCTGTCTCAAAAAAAAAAGAAAGAAAAGAAAAGAGGTTTACTTGGCTCATGTTCTGCAGGCTATGCAAGGCCTCAGGAAGCTTCCAATCGTGGCAGAAGTGGAAGGAGGGTCAGCATGTCCTATGGAGAGAGAGGGAACGAGAGAGAGGAGGGAGAGGGTACAGGCCTTTTAACAACTCTCCTGTGAACAAATAGAGTGAGAACTCACTCTTTGCTTAGAGGCGGGCACCAAGCCATTCATGAAGTCTCCACTTGCATGACCCAGACAGCTCCCGCCAGGCCCCACTTCCAACATTGGGAATCAAAGTTCAGCGTAAGATTTGGAGGGGACACATATCCGAACTGTATCAGTGGTGATGATTGCTTGACCATAAAACATTTGCTAAAAATTATTGAGCAGCACTCTTAGAATGGATGATTGTTTTATCTATAAACTATACCTCAATAAGTTGCTTTATAAAAGTAAAAAATATATCCATATGATCTCTTAGCAGAAAAGATAATAATCAGTATTTAAATTTTCTTAGAAACCCAGTACAAAATAAGATATGCAATACTGATAGTAATAGCTAACACTTACCAGTTATGTGCTTCTGTGTGACAGCTCTCTGGATCCTTCCGAACGGCCTGCGTAAAGGTCCTGTACTGATCCCCATTTTACAGACAAGGGAACCGAGGAAGGGAAAAGCTCGTTATATACCTTGCTTAAGGTCACACAACTTTTAACTGGTGGAACCAGGATTGAAACTCCAACAGCCTTGGAGTTTGGCTAGCAATCAGGGACAAGCTGATGCCCGTGGATGTGGCAGGCTGTCTTCCACTTCAGGTCTTTTCACATGCTGATTCCTCTGCGGAAACACTCGTGAACCTTCCCTTCCCTGTATTGACTCCTACTCTTTTTGGAGTTGAGCTTCATTGCCTATTCTCTGGTGGTATTCTTTGACTCCCTCCTGTACAGGACAGCTCCTTTCCTCATGCAGTGCCCTAGTACCCAGGACTCTTCTTGTGGAAGCAGCAGTCACTTTTGCCTGTGCCCTCATTCCCTCATTGACTGCCTGTCCCTAGAGTGCCTAGTACACTGCCTGGTACAGTGCCTGCACCTGGTAACTGCCCATGTCTTGGCACTGTCTCATCTACACCTGTATTGAGCAGGAGTTAGTCAACAAGTGAGCTGAACAGTAGTTGGTAAATGCCATCTGTGGATCTGTTCTCACTTTCTGCACCAGCATTTCTTAGGGAGCCAACTGGGACATAGCACACATTTCTTGAGGGTGACTGTCATGTAGAACAATCAATTGTACTCATCCTTTTAAAGATTCACATTCTAGAAGAACATGAACATTTTTATTTCTCATAGAACATCTCTAGGAAGACTAGCATTTTCAGAATTTTCTTGAAAGTTCCGATCTGGTCGTGTATTGTAGGCCGAGTATTTTTAATCTGAAAGCCTGAAATCTGAAATGCTCCAAAATTTGAAATTTTTTCTGTGCTGACATGATGCTCAAAGGAGATGCTCACTGGAGCGTTTAAGATTTTGAAATTTGGGATTAGGGTTGATCAATTGGCATAATGCAAATATTCTAAAATACAAAATATTTGAAATCTGAAACACTTCTGGTCCCAAGTATTTCTGATAAGAGATTCTCACCTGTGAATCATTTTGGGAGACATTCTCTCCCTCCTCTCCTCTGCAGTCTTCCCATTTCATGTAACTTCTGCCCCATCATTATGTTGAAACACTTCATGTTTACAAGGCCTGTGTCCACCTACTTGCCAAGTCTAAGTGACCCTGTTCACACTTACAAGATTGGGTCCTCTTGCAGCATTTGACAACTTAGCCTGGGGCAGTGAACCCTAATTACCTCTGCAGCTAGGAGAAGTGTCTTGCTCCATTGGCAATGCCTTCCACAACTCAAATGCACCATTGCCAATAATGAATGCATCCTCTTCTTCCTGGACCATATTCTCTCTTTTCCATGACGTATGGTGGAAACTCAGTTTCACATGTGATCCTGTCTTGCCCTAAGCCTGTACTTCTAATTAGACATTCACTCCGAATATCCTAGATGTTTCTCAAGTCTCTGCCGTCTTTTCCATCCTAAATGCCACTGTTTTCTTTAGCATCTTGCCATTTCTTGCCTGGACTTTGTAGTCATTTCCCAACTGGTTCCCCTGCCACTGGTCTTGCTGTCCATCCCCTGCACTGACAACACGATAGTCCTTTAATATCGGTCTTACCTCACAACTTTCATACAAAAAAGTTCCTGGGAACATGCCTGTCCTGCTCTTCTCACTGGGAAGCTTATCCACAGTGCTCAGTGCAATTCTTCCTTCTCTGTGAAGCCTTTCTGGCCTCCAAAAGTACTTTCTCTTTTATGATCCTGTAGCGTCTGGTGCATTTTGTTAAAATATTTATCATGTGTTTGCAGTCGTGTATTTCCCTGATTCTTTCCTGTTGATTGTGTGAGTGCCTCCAAGGTGGAAACCAGTTTCATCCTTCCTGGCGCTCCGACCCCTAACATTGGTTAGCCCAGAGTCGCAGCTTCAGCACCGCTTCTCAGATACAAGCCCTCCTTCTTTTCCAAACTTCCATCTCCACCTTTACTCCTCACAGAAGCACTGAGGGTAAAGGAAGATGGCTGGGAGGCTGAGACTCCCTTTTATTTTCATGCAGAATATCTGTGTACACAAATTTAGGGCAAAATGGCTTAAAGAATTTTTGTTGAATGAATGAATACATGAACCCACGGATAAATGAATGAAAAAACACACCCTTGCTCCCAGAAAACCCTTGTTGATGACTCTGCTTCACTCGTTCCTCTTTTACTTTGAGGTCCTTTTTACTCTATTCATGCATTTACCCTATTTTCTCTTTTTTTTGAGACGGAGTCTCGCTCTGTCACCCAGGCTGGAGTGCAGTGGCGCGATCTCGGCTCACTGCAAGCTCCGACTCACGGGTTCACGCCATTCTCCTGCCTCAGCCTCCCAAGTAGCTAGGACTACAGGCACCCGCCACCTCGCCCAGCTAATTTTTTTGTATTTTTAGTAGAGATGGGGTTTCACCATGTTCGCCAGGATGGTCTTGATCTCCTGACCTTGTGATCCGCCCGCCTCGGCCTCCCAAAGTGCTGGGATTACAGGTGTGAGCCACTGCGCCCGGCCTATTTTCTCATTTTTTAAACCTAAATTGTTTTAAAACAAATTAGTGCAGTTTTTATCAGAAAAGGAAGCAAACCTTTTTTCTCCTTAACTGCAGTTAGTCCATTTCTTTGTGCACATTAGGTGCTAAATAAATGTTTGATGAAGCAATGAATACATTAACAAAGCATAACATGCCATAACATGAAAAGGAACAGAAAGAAAAAAAAAACCCTCAATTTGATTCCAAAGCCCTAAGTGACTGTTACGTAGGGTTTTGAAAATAACAGGTAAGTGTGAGTTTCCAAGGAAGGATTTCTAGGCTCCTATAACACTTCTGTATGAACTCTTTTGTAGGAAGACTTTATGGATAGTGGATTTGTCATGCCTGGTTGTTTGGATGCATGAGGCGGGTATTGCCTCAGGCGCTGTGCCAGGTTCAATTTTGGCGCTGGGACCCCCGTGAGTTTCGAAGGTGGGTAGAGCCTGAAGCATATTCTGATTGAAGTCAGCGAACATGGAGTGGAGTGGGATAGTCTTTGTTTTGTTTAGTTTTTTGAGGCACAATCAACATCCATGCACTGCACATATTTTTATCTATTTGTTTATTGTTTTTTAATTTGAACTTTAGAGTCGGAGGAAGTGTGTGCAGGTTTGTTACAAGGGTATATCGCCTGGGGCTGAGGATGGGGCTTCCGTGGATCCTGGAACCCAGATAGTGAATATGGTACCCAATAGGAAGTTTTTCAGCCCTTGCCTGCCTCCTTATCAGAGTTTGTAGTATCTGTTGTTCCCATCTTTATGCCCGTGAACTGCACATGTTTAAATGATACCCTGTGGTGAACTGTGAAAACCCAGGAACCCATCGCCACGATCAAGGGAATGAACATATTCATGTACCCCCACATGTTTCCTGCTTCTCCTTCATGATTCCTTCCTCTCTCGTGTCCACCCTCATCTTTTGTCTGCACTGATTGGTGTGTCCTAGAATGTTCTATACATCTAATTGTATAGAAGGTACTCTTGTTTGTCTGAGTTTTTTGTTAGTTTGTGTTGTTTTGCTTTTTGCTCAGTGTAGGTTTTTGAGATTTATCCACGTTTGAGTTGTATCAACACTGGACCTGTTTTATTGGTGAATGGCGTTTCATTATATATATATATGTGCCAGAGTGTGTTACCCATTTGTCTGTTGATGCTCATTTGGGCTGGACTGTGTTTATGTCTCCCAAAATTTACGTGTTGAAATTCTAACCCCCAATATGATGGTGCTGTGGTTTGAATGTTTCCTTTTCGAAATTCAGGTGTGCCAGTGTGATAGTATTAAGAGGTGGAGCCTTTAAGAGGTGGTGAGGCTCCTTCCCTGCGAGTGAGATCAGACGTCTTTATAAAGGTGCTTGATAAAGGGAGTTGGTTCCCTCTTACCCTTCTGCCTTTTGCAATGTGAGGACATCGCAGGAAAGCCCTTACCAGATGCTGGCACCTTGATCTTGTACTTTCCAGCTTCCAGAAATGTAAAGGAATAAATTTCTGTTCTTTATAAATCACCTAGTCTCAGGCATTCTGTTATAGCAGCACAACTGAACTAGGGCAGAACTTGATAGGGTAAGTCAGAGGAGGACAATGTTGCTATAACAAATACCAAAAAATGTAGAAGTGGGATTCGAACTGGGCAGTGGTTAGTGCTTGGGACAGTTCTGAAGAGAATGCTGGAAAAAAGCCTATATTGCAGTGAATGAAGCATTAAGAGTGATTCTGGTGAGAGCTCAGAAGAAGAGAGGTACAGGGTAAGCCTCATTCTCCTTAGAGATTACCGAAGTGGTCTTGGCGGTGATGATCATTTTGATGAAGTCTCAGAGGGAAATGAGGAACAAGGTATTGAAAACCGGTGGAAAGGTCACCCTTCTTATAAGGTGGCTAGGAATTATATACATGCTGTAGGACTTTCTGGAAGGCAGAAATTAAAAGCAATGGCTAGGGTATTTAGCAGATGAAATCTCAAAGCAGCAAGGTGTTCAGGATCCTACGTGGCTTCTCTTACATGCTTACAGTAAAATATGGGAAGAGAGAAATATTTAAAGACGATTTATAATTAAAAGGGGAGGAAAATGTAAAGATTTACAAAATTCTCAGCGTGGCCATTTAAAGACAAAAAAAAAAAAAATGTGTTTAGGAGAGAAAACCAAGGCTGTGGCCAAATGACTGTTTGGTAAGGAGATTAGTGTGGATAAAAGGAAGCCAGGGGCTGTATACATCAAGACAATGGGAGAATGACCTCAAAGACACTTCAGAGAGGTTCAAGGCCTTCCCACTGCAGACCCCAAATGCTACATCCTGGAAGGCAGAATGGATGCAGGGTGCCTGTGGGACCTCAGGATTTACTTCCCAGGGCTACTTTAAGTCTTCTCCCCACATTCTGGCGCAGCACTCCCCAAACACCCTGGCTGTTGCTGAAGCAGGCTGCACTGGGGCTCCGGCAGTGGCTCTAGGCCTTGGCAGTGTACACTTCGTACTGATTCTGTGGGCGCACAGAATGCAAGAGCTGTGGCAGCATGCCTTCCTCCTCCCAGATGCCAAAGCATGTCTCAGAGAAGGCCCATGCAGCGAACTGCCACAGGGGTGCAGCCATCACAGACAGCCTCCATAGGGCATTACCTAGTGGAGTCTTGGGGCCTGGCTGCCCCCAGGACCCCAGAATGGAGAGCCATCAGTATGCAACGCCAGCCTGGCAGAGCCACAGGCATGTGACTTGAATGTGTGAGAGCTGAGGTGTGGGTCTTGCAAAGCCAGCAAAGTGGGGCTGCCCAGGGCTTTGGGGGTTCATCCTCTACCCCAGTGTGTCCAGGAGGTGGTGTATAGAGTCAAAGATAGTTCTTCAGTCTTAAGATGTAATGCTTGCTGCCTTTGGGTTTTGGACTGATTTGGGACCTGTTACCCTGTTCTTTCCTCTCTATCTCTATCTCTGTCTATCTCTATCTCCCTCTCTCTCTCGTCACTATCCTATGCCTGACCCTCCATTGAATTTTGAAAGTATATAACTTGTTTGCTTTCACAGACTCACAGCTGGAGGGAAATTTGCCTTAGGGTGAATTACACCTTGAATGTCATTCATGCAATGTTTGGATGAGATTTGGGACTTTAGACTTGAAAGTTGATGCTGAGATGAGTTAATACTTTTGGGCTGTTGGCATGGGGTGAATGTATTCCGGATGTGAAAAGGACAGTTTGCCGGGCCAGAATCAGATTGTTGTGGTTTGAATGCGTCCTCAGGTGCTGCCAATGGATAGGTTTGAGAAGTGGAGCTTTTAAGGGATAATTCGGCCATGAGAGCTCCTCCTTTGCAAATGGGATCAGGTGTCCTTGCACAGGGCCTTGACTGAGGGATTGGTTTTCTCTTGCCTTTCTGCCTTCCACTGTGTGCAGATGCAGCAAAAAGGCCCCCACCAGATGCTGGTGCCCGAGAATTTCCAGCCTCTAGAACTGTGAGGAGATTAATTCCTGTTCTTTATACATTCCCCAGTCTTAGGCATTCTGTTACGGCAGTACAAAATGGAGTAAAATCATGCTTATTAGGAGGTGGGGCATTTGGGAGGTGATTCGGTCCTGATGTCAGCCTTTCTGAGTGGTATTAATGTCCTTATGGAAGAGACTGGAGAAAGATTTCTTGCCCCTTCCACCATGTGAGATTAAAGCAAAACGGCCATTTATGAACCAGGAAGAGGGCCCTTAACCAGACACTAGATCTGCTGGAGACTTGATTTTGGACTTTCCAGCCTCCAAAAGGCTGTAAACAACAGAAATGTATTCCTCACATCTATTCCAGAGACGGCATTTGTGGTATTTTGTTACAGCTATTTCGTGATAGCTGCCTGAATGGATTAAGGCAGGCTGCCTCCAGGTTTGACTATTAAATTGAAAAGGCTGCTATGAACTTTCATGTACAAGTCTTTGTGTAGACATGTGCTTTCATTTCTCTTGCGTTAACACTCAGGAGTGTATTGGCTGGATCATATGGTAAGTGTTCATTTAACGTTTTCTGAAATAACCCACACATTTTCCACTGGGATAGTATCATTTTATGTTCTCATCAGCAGTGGGTGACTGTTTCAGGTTCTCCTTATTTCTTGCAACACTTGATACGGTCAGTCTCTTTAAAATTAGCCACTCGACTGTATGTGTAGTGCTCCTGATTTGTATGTCCCTAAGGACAAGTGATGTTGAACATCTGTTCATGTGATTAGTTGCTGAATATTTTCTTAGGCAAAGTGTCTGTTCCACTCTTTTACCCATTATCTTATGGAGTTGTTTATTTCCTTACTGTTGAGTTTGGAGAGTTCCTTACCTATTTGGATATAAGCTCTTTATCAGATACATGTTATACAAATATTGTTTCCCAATCTGTCTTTTCATCCTCTTACCAGTGTACTGTATGTTTCAAAAGACAAAAGTTTTTCAGTGTGGTGAAGTGTTTTTTACAAATTGTGCTTTTGGTATTGAATCAAATGCTTTCCCAATATAAGGTCATAAAGGTTTCCTCCTATGTTTATTTCTAGAAGTTTATAGTTTTAGGTTTTACATTTAGGTTTTACAAGTAGATTCTTTTCTACTTGATTTTTATGTATAGTAGAAGGTATGGGTTGAAGTTATTTTTTGGGGTATGGATGTTTTCGCCTATGGATATATAGATGTCAAATTAGCAGTATTTATTGATGTTTCTTTTTCATTGAACTAACTACCTTTGTCAAAATTTGTTGTTCAGGTATATTTCAGTCTATTTCTGGACATTATATTCAGTTTCATTGATCTCTCCTTGTATATTTATACCAATACCACGCTATCATAGTCACTGTAGCTTTAAAATAACTCTTTAAATAAGGTGGTGTTCGTTGTATCATTTTTTAAAATGTTGTTTTGGCTATGCTTGGTTCTTTGCATTTACACGTGAGTTTTGCAATGTTTGTCAATTTCTACATTAAAAAGCCTGTTAAGGTTTTGATTAAAATTGATTTGAATATACGGGTAACTTGGGGGAGAATTGACGCCTTAACAATATGAGTTTTCTAACCCGTGAACATGGCATATCTCTCCATTTATTTAGGTCTATTAAAATTTCTCTGAAATATTTGCTGGTTTCCATTGCGTAGGTCATTCATGTCTTTTGTCATATTCATCTCTCTTTCTTATTTTTGTAGGCTATCATATAAGGAGTATTTAATGTAAAATTTTATTGCTAATATACAGAAATAAAATTGGTTTTGTGCGTTGACCTGATATCCCACAATCTTGTTAAACTTGTTTATTAATTTCAGTAGCTTTTCTGAGATCCCACTGGATTTTCATGTCATCTGTGAACAAGGACGGTGTTACCTTATCCTTTCCAATCTAGATGGCTTTCATCTCTGTCTCCCCCCTCCCCCCCGCCAACTTATCACACTGGCTGGATCTCTCCAGTGTTGAAAAGAAGTGGCAAGAGCAATATCCTTGTCTGGTTCCTGATTTAGAAGGAAAGCAGGCAGTCTTTTTACCGTTAAGTATGTTTGTAATAGTTGTTTCAGATGCTCTTTCTCAAGTTGAGAAAGTCCTCTTCTCTTCCTAGTGTGCAGAATTTTTTAAAACAAGGGAACGATGTTGACTTTTGTCAAATGTTTTGCCCATGCCTATTGGGATGAACCAATTTTTTTTTCTTAGCATGTTGACTTACACTGATGTACTTAAAAAAAGTTAAACTTTCCTTGAATTGTTGGAAACTTGGACAAGACGTATTATCCTTTTATATGTAGTTAGATTTGATTTACAAAATTCTTTTGAAAACTTCTGCTAAAATGTTTATGAGGAATACTGATCTGCAGTTTTCCTTCCTTGAAATTTACTTGTGAGTCAGGGGTCATGGTAATTTTGACCTGAGAATAAACTGGGAAGTGTTCTCTACTTGTCAGTATTCGGGAATAATTTACATAGAATTGATATTAATTCTTCCTTATATGCTTGGTAGAATTTATCCTTGAAATCATGTTTGGGGGAAGGTTTTTATCTAAAAATTAAATTTCTTTGACAGATATAGGGTGATTCACGTTATCTATTGTTTCTTGAGTTTGCTTCAATAGTTCGTCTTTGAAGAATTTGTCTGTTGCATCTGCATTGTAGAAGGTATCAGCATAAAGTTGTTCATAACATTCCCTTAGTTTTCTTTTTGACATCTGTAGGCCCTGAAATGATGTCTCTTCTTTTATTCCCAATGTTAGTAATTATGTTTGTTCTCTGTTTTGTTTGCTTTTTTCCTTATCAGTCTGGTAAAGGTTTATTGATTTTTTTGAAGAACTAACTTTTTGTTTCACTGATTTTTCTGTATTGTTTTTGTTTTCTCTCTTATTGACTTCTAATCTGATCTTTATTATTTTCTTTCCTCTACTAACTTTGGGTTTAATATTATCTAATTTTTCCAGTTTTACAAAGTGGAAGCTAAGGACATTGGTTTGAAACTTTCTTTTTTAAAAATAGACTTTCAGTGGTTGTAAATTTTCTTAAATATTTCTTATTTAAGCAGCCCATGATGTTGTGTTTCCGTTTTTATTCAATTCAAAAATCTCACTTACGCTCTTTTAGTTTTTTCTTTCCTTTTCTCTCTGTATTGGGTTTTGAGTTGTTTCTAGTGCAGTGTCCTCAAATACACTCACATTTTCTCCTGCAAGGTCTGGTGTATAGCGACTTCCATCTTCCATTTCCTGTCAAATATTATTGATTTTATTTCTAGAAGCTCAATTTTAGTCTTTTATATTATCTTTCATGGATCTAGTTAACTTTTGAGTATCGAGAATAGACTTATAGTAACTTTTAAAATGTCTTTGCTAATCCTGACATTTAAAAAAGTTTTGAGTTTTTTTTTTGGATTCATCGATGTACTTCTGTATTATTTGTTATATTTTCATGCTTCCTTACATGTCTGGTAATCTCTGTTTGGATGCCAGACATTGTGAATTTTAACTTGCTGAGTGCTGGATATTTTTGCCTTCCTAGAAATATTCTTGTGCTTTGTTCTTGGACGCAGTTAAGTTACTTGGAAACATTTTATCCTTTTGGGTCTTGCTAATATTGCTTAAGCCTTATGAATGCTGCTCTTGTGGGAACAGATACTGTTCCCAGTTCTGGAAACTCTGACAAATTTTCCTCTAATATTTATATACCTGCTTCTCGATGCACTTTTGTGTCTGTTTTTCCTTTTTTTCACTGTTCTCATAACATTAGCTTAATGTGAACTCAAGCACTCATCACACCGTATCTTAGAAAGTTGTGTGGGGTTTTCTTAGTTTTATTACCATTCTAATTATTTAATCTAAAATGGGCAATTTTGTCACTATTATAGAGGTTCAACATAGCTCACTCAAAAATAAGTGTTATGTTTTTGCCATTGTTGTGGTTGATGAATTAGATTTACTATATCAGCTTTCTTTTTCACAGTCTTTGAAACTAACATTTTAACAGATGAAGCTTCTGACAGCTGAGTGCAGGGAGAATAAACATGGCGGGAGCCTTTGGGGAGTGACAGGGGAAAGGCAATAATGAGCCTGGAAGAGGGAGGATTAGCCCCGTAAATATCACTGGTGTCCCATCAACTCTCCTAACATTGCTCCTTCCCTCTTTCTTCATTCTATTTGATCATTTGTTTTCTCTCTTGGATGTATACTTTTCTGTCATTAATTTTTATTCTCTTTTCTGTTTTTATCCTTTTGAACATTTAAAGACTCTCTTCCTTTTTTTCTTGTTGCAGGTCCGTTGTCACAATGTTGTTTATGTTTGCAGAGCAGTACCCTATAAATATGTATATAATTGTGATTCCCTGAGTGTGGTCACACAATGATCCGTTGAATTCTAATAGATTTCACTTTGGAAATCTGTCCCCTTTCCTCCTGGGGTATAATCAGTTGACATTTCTTTGGCAGTCTGGGAGGCTAACGTGGCAGCTTCCTTTGCATCTGTCTTTTGTGCAGATTGCACAGGAGCTGTTGTGTCTCTTTTGCTGGGCATGATTCACGGAGCCTTGCTTAGTTGATGAGCTGGGACTCCTTTGATCAGCTCTAAGGTGATGAGGGAGGTGGGGTGAGTTGAAATGCCACGTGAGTTCTAAATTATTTCAAAGATCTGTAATTCAATGGAAAAATGAAAGTATTTGGTGGCATCTCTTTTGATAAGAGTCCTGAGTTCTGCTGGGAGAAACAGTGAACGTGGAGAAACAAATGAGAGCAGAGCGTGGTTGCTGGTCCTCAAGAAGCTTGTATTTAAGACTGATTGTCTTCAGTGAGGGCTTGCAGGATTTACCAGCTCAGTGACCTCAAAAATGTTTGGATTGGAGGTGGAGGATATAAAGAGATATTGCAGTCCCTTTTTTCAACCCCAGGGGACAGGGAACAGGTTGGACTTTTTGCACACCCTCTCCGAAGCCATGGGCTGAGAATTGAAAAGCAGCTTTTAAGGGTGAATGTGGGTATGGATTGGCGTATGTGCTTCCTCTTCCTGCGTCATCTGAGGTCCTGCTTTCCAGGGGAACTTGAGAAGGACCTGAGAGAGTGTGCCAGGGTGGAGGGAAGGAGAGAGGCCACTCTCAGCAGGGGTAGGAGGCTTACTGTTGGTGGTCAGGGATTGAGACATTCATTGGTCGTTGAACAGATTGTGCCGATAGACTTTGCTTCTCTCCAGAAAATGTTCTTTCTCAAGCAGAAATCTAGTAATTTACTTTTTAAAAGAAAAGCACATATAGGTTATGTTTATTTCCAAGGCATTCAAAGGAAAATCGTATTATTTTAATAATAAGGGAAAGCTTACACTTTAAGAATAGATCATTACCTAGGGTAACGTGTTTCTTAAGAAACATTTTTCGTAACCTTGTGCTTAAAAATAATTGAAATCTTAGAATTACACTTTCCATGCATTTAGCACTCTAAGGAATCTGTGTGGATCTGAAATTGCAAGGCCACCAGTAGGTGGAAGCAGCCAGAAGAGACTGGTATGTTGCAAGGATTCTTAACAGCTGTGTGGGTTTGGATATAGATGTGTTTAAAGCCCAAGTTTTGATGTATCATCTGTTTTAAAAAATTCCCTACATTTTTGATTTTATCATTTGTTGACATTCCCTCAAAGTCACTGCATGTTGGCCATTATCAGGGACATATTGCAATGTCAGAAGTAGCCCAGTGTTGCAGTGCCAGGGGTCACAGAGCGCAGATGCTTCACATGTGAGCTTTTTGTGGGAGCATATTGACATCAAAGTCTTCCACCCACACTGGTGTTCAGGTACTCTCAGTTGTACTGTGGCTCTCTGAGGCCTCTGCAGGTTCCAGACTGGGTGTGGTGAATGGGTCCATGTGGCAAAAGGCAGTGTGGCTGCTGGTTGCTGGGGAGACAAGAGTCAGATTGCTCGGGACCCTGAGAAGGCAAACCCCTGTCTAGATTCAGGTAACTGTTGATCCAGTGCCAAGCTAAGAGTGTATACAGGTTTGCTGTATGGAAAATCCATTCTGACTGAGTACACGGGGTTATACCAGGCACAGTATGTCTCTATTCCCAAGAAAAGATGATTATCTGTATATGGGAGGTAAGATTGCAGGTCCCAGAGTTTGGAGTGCAATCCTGCACCTTTCTGCTCTACGTAATTGGGCCTCATTTTATTCATTGTTTGAATGATAATAATAATAAGATAGTAATCGTAATAGTAATAGCAGTAGTACCTATCTTAAAAAGGTGTGTGGGGTTTAGATGAGAAAATGTATACAAAATGCTAAACACCATGCCTAGTCACAGGAGGCACTAAAAACAAGTGGCTGTTATTAAAATAAAAAAAAAAATGAAGTATGTGACAGAGTGACAGAGACTGCACTGTTTACTGTATCAGTATGTGTGCGCCTATGGGAATAAGCTGGAGGAGGATGTTTATAACCTAGATTCCTGTAAGTTCAATATGGGAAGATACCTCAAAGAGTATAAAATTTCCATCTTAGGGAGAAGTAATTTCAGCTTCCAAACCCTGTTGCTTTTTGTTTCTGGTTTTGCTTTGTATTGTTTCATGGTTCCCCATGTAGAATTTATACTGATTTCTTACTTAAACCTACACCATGGAAGAAAAGACTTTTGGGAGTTTTCATAGGCAGAAAGAAAAGACAAATTGCCTCTCCATGACTGAAGATACAGTTTCCCTGGATTTTACCGTCTGTGTATCAAGGAAAAGCATCTCTGTTGTCTGTTTTGGCTTCCAGGATCTGGGAAGAACTTCCAGGATGTTTTGCTTATTTCACTTATCGAGAAGCTGTATCGAGAAGGTGACTACCAAACCCATTGTTGCTATTATCATTTTGAACAGTCATTTGTTAGATCAATTAAGAATTAGGAAAATAAAATATTTTACTTTACCATCACTTATTTTTATCTTTAATGCTTTCCCTTTCTTTATACAGATCTGCGTTCCTGACCTATGTAAATTTTTTTCTCTCTGAAGAACTTCTTTTAACATTTCTGGCAAAGCAGGACTACTGTCAACAAATTGCCTCAATTTCTGTTTGTCTGAGAAACTCTATTTATCCTTTGCATTGCAGGGATAATTTTGCTGAATAAAAGATTCCAGGTTGTTAGTTTTCTTCTTTCAACAATTTAAATATGTTACTCTATGTTTTCATGGTTTCTGAAAGAAAATTTGATGTAGTTCTTATCCTTTTTCCTCTGACTTTTTTTCACCTCTTCCCTCTACTGCATGTTTGTTCTCATGGTTTCTGGAAGCAAGTCTGGTATAAATCTTATCCTTGTTCTTCTATAGACAAAGTGTTTTTTCCTTTTGACTTTCTTGAAGATCTTCTCTCGGTCCTCGGTTTTCTGCAGTCTGAATATGATATGCCTAAGTGTACATTTTTGGGGGGTCATTTATTCTGTTGAGTCTGTCATTAATTTTTATTCTCTTTTCTGTTTTTATCCTTTTGAACATTTAAAGACTCTCTTCCTTTTTTTCTTGTTGCAGGTCCGTTGTCACAA
>NW_012115278.1:2423218-2426781 GCF_000951035.1 Colobus angolensis palliatus | reverse complement strand
TCTCTCGGTCCTCGGTTTTCTGCAGTCTGAATATGATATGCCTAAGTGTACATTTTTGGGGGGTCATTTATTCTGTTGAGTCTGTCATTAATTTTGGAAAATTCTTAGCCATTGCTACATTGACTGTTTCTTAAGTGCCTGTCTCTCTTCTGTTACTACCATTCCATACATGTTTGTTATACCTTTTATAACTGCCCCATGGTTCTCGGATGTTCTGTCAATGTCTTTTTTTCTCTTTATTTTTCCGTTTGGAAGGTCTCTATTGACATATTTGTGAGCACGCTGATTCTTTCCCCAGCTATGTCTGATCTACTGAGGGGCCCATCAAAGGCATTCTTCATTGCTGTTACAGCGTTTTTGGTTTCTAGCATTTTCTTTCAATCCTTAGTTAGTGTTTCTATCCCTCTGCTTACATAACCCATCTGTTCTTGCATACTGTGCACATTTTTTCTGTTAGAGCCCTAAGCATATTAGTCATAGCTATTTTTTATTTTTTTGTCTGATAATTACAAAATCTCTGCTGTATCTAAATCTGACTCTGATGCTGGCTCTGTCTCCAGACTGTGTTTTTTGCCTTTTAGTGTCTCTTGTAATTTTTTTGTTGAAAACCAGACATGATGTATTGGATAAAGAGAACAAAGTTAAATCAGTCTTTAGAGTGAGACTTTATATTTATCTGGCTCGGAGTTCAAGTGTATTTACTCTTTGCTGTAGCTGCGGATGTTAGAGGTTAAAGTTTCATGTAGTGTTCTTATTTTTGTCTTCTCTTTTGTCTTTGGGTTTCTCTAGACATTCCTTCTTAAATAGAATCTGAGCCTTTCCGTTCTTCAGTGGTGATTCCTTGTTACTATACAAGAGCCCTGTTGGGGTCATGATGAGGTATTGGGGAGAAGTATTTTATATTTCTGTGATTAGGTCACAGTTTTTAATAAGTCTGTGCCCCTGGCCTGTGACCTTCACAAGTGCTTCTCAGCTCTTTTTCTCCCCCTTAAGTGAGACAAGAAGAATAGATTTGTCTGGAATCAGGTATTTTCCTTCCCCCATATTGGTTAGGCTCTGGTAAAGCAGTTATCCTTGCAGATAGGCCTTTGTTAAGGGAAGGAGGCTCTATGGGTGAATTTTAAGATGATTTCTTTTATATAATTTTTTTTAAGAGACAAGATCTCACTATGTTGCCCAGGCTGTTCTCAAACTCCTGGCCTCAAATGATCCTCCTACCTCAGCCTCCTGAGCAGCTGGGAGAACAGGTGTGAGCCACTGAGCCCAGCGGAAGATGGTTTCTTTTCCCGTCTTTCTGCTGGAAGGACAAGGGAATTTTTCTGTAGTCTTCATCTAAGACCTTGGTGGGCCTATTGGTGGGAAAAACTGTCAAAAGTATAGGGGCTCTCTTAAGACTGGGCCTCCAGGAATTTTTAAGTCTCAAGGTAGACTGTGCTCCATCTACAATCTCAGCGAGTATTCGGAATATGCCCTCTGTGTTTTCCCAACAGTTGCTGGCTACAGCGGCAGTTTCTCCTCTTAATGAGCTGTGATTCTCTGTATCTGTCTGTCTCTCTCTCTCTCTCTCTCTCCGGTTTTCAGGGCTTTGTCCTATGGATTCTGTTCTTGGATGGATCTAAGAGTTGTTTTGTTTTCTTTATTCAGCTTTTTTTTTCCTTGTGGTGAGAACAGGAGTGATGAACTTCAGGCTCTTTACATGTTGGAGGGGGAAGCAGATATCTGCCAGAGGTTTCAAGATCACGTCCTCTGGGAGTGTGAAGTGTGGCTCTCATGTGCTGGAAATACCGCTTTGGTGGAACTCCTTGTACCAGGCCAACAAGGGCACAGGAAGTGCCCGTGTATTTAGCATGATCTCATCGGAGAAATTCCTTTCCATTTCCTCTCTTCTGTTTCCTCTTGCTGTTTCATTTTTCTGGAAACGTTTGGAGACTGCGCCAGGAACACTGAGCCAGCTTGGGGCTCTGCCATTCATCAGCTGAGTGAAGTCAGGCAACTCAGTAATCTTTCTGTGCTTTAGATTTTCTCACTTGTGAAAATATTTCCTGGTACGTGTATTCTTCACCTGATTCTTGTCAGAGTCAAGTAAAACAATGTACTAAGGCTCTTTGGAATGAGCAGTCCCTGTTCCTGGATTATTGGTGTGGATTTATTTTGGCCAACTGGAACTGTTTTGACATTAGATCCTTAACATTTGAAAGACGTCTGAGCCTGGGAGCGGGAGAGATCTTCCCGTGCAGTTCTGGTCTTCATGGACTCCAATTTTTGCATACATTCTCCCTCAATCCTTTGTGTAACCTATAGTTGTCTTAAAGTTTGAATCTAAATCCTTTGCTCTTTAGGGAAAATTTTTGTCCAATAGAAAAGAAATGAACTTTACTCAGAATTGAAAACATTAGAACTAGGCTAAGTAACATGAGATTTCTTACTCTGATTGTGTGTAGTTGTGATTCACAAAGCACCCTAGTTTACGTGCATTTATACTATACCATTATCAAAACAGTATAAATAATATGAAAAAGATTTTTTTCTCTGCCTTCATTGCAAAAGCTATTGGGATTATCGCATGTAGACTTGTGACTAAAGTAAATATGCATGTATCCTTATCAGCTACCTCCAAATAGTAGTCAGCCATGCATGATGCAGAACATAAGCCTTTGAGTGCAAAACTTAGGGAATTAATAATCACAATGTAATGCCATCTCTAGCTTCCAAGCTAGAGTCAAAATACTTGCTTTTTTGAGTTGATTACAGTCTTGGAGAGATATAAAATTATTTTGGCTTATAACTGATTGTTTTACCAAATACTGTTACCTAAAGATTTCACAGAAATAGAAAGGGGAGTTTTGTGATGTTCAAACATGGGAACTTTTGTATTTGAAAAGGTTTCTGCTGCCACCAAGAAAAGGTAATTGAGCTGTTACTACCTTCCTCCAGCATGCAGTCTGTTTGGCCTCTTATTTCTGTGTAATGTTAAAGTGTACTTCAGTTGGATAGCCTCTCTCTTAGACAACCACAAACCAGAAAAGGGACAGTTTCTGCGAAGAGAAAGATGACCTCCATGAGATTAATTCATGTTTGGATGGCAGAGACGACACTTGGCTTGAAGCCAGTCAATACTGAGTTGATCAGTGCGGGAGATATTCAAGCAGAGGTTGATATGTTCTTTTGGGTTATTTTCAATTCTAATTTTTTTATAATTATGTTCTCTTTAGTCTAATTTACTATAGGCTGATTTGTGGCAAGCTACTGAGAGGAATCAGTAAATTCTAATCACAGCCACTTAGACCAACACATGACCCTGGTGTAAGGCTCCAGTGAGCAGGTTGGTTTTAATAGACACAATATAAATAATGCATTTTGATTAAGGGTGCGAACACTGGAAGATACACCAGTGTATTTGTAGGATCCATGAGCTGCACACAAGGAATGGGGTGTGGGACAGGTTATTGGGTCACTAGCAAGGCCTTTCTTTCTTTCTTTGTTTTTCAACTTGTTGAGAATTTTTGAAATGACCTACAAATTGGGTTTTGATACCAGTAGGTAGGAAATTAATTAAGTATAGG
>NW_012115278.1:2344585-2421468 GCF_000951035.1 Colobus angolensis palliatus | reverse complement strand
GACTGAACGGACACACTCTTGGCCCAGAGGGTCCTAGAGCCACCTTGAAAACTGTGTTTCCAGCCACGACAGGAGGGGAGATCAGGCACGCCCCCTGATCATGCCTCCCTTGCTAACCATGATTAGGCTTCTATCCTAAGAGTTAAACAGACCATCCGTTTGGAAAGGCTGGCTTCTCCGCTGATGGCAGACAGCCTCCCAGGCGGCCTCTCTCTTGTGTCATTTCAGCAGAACAGCCGGCCAGCATTCCTTCCTGACTGGGCACCACCCAGCACAGAGTGGTTCTGGTTGGTCAACACGGATGCACAGAGAGGTGTTTCATGTCCTCTGCCTCACCTTTTGATGCCGGAGGGCTGAAAACTCCACTCTCGGATCATGCTAACACCACCGTTTTTTGAACATAGGTCCCAAGAAGAGGCATGAAGTGTAATGTGTCTCCTTGCATAAATATTCGTGACTCCTCATAGCTTAATAAACATGTTTACTCACCCACCTCACTCTGGATAAATTCCAGTTCCCTTTGCCCCTTCCTAGAATTGTCTGTTTCCAGCCTCTGTTGGGTGACCAAGCTTCCCAGCCTGTCAGAATGGCCGTGCAGGCTGTGACCCTTTGTGAGAACTAAAGCTCTCTCTTTCAGGTTTATGAACCTCGTCATTCTCCAGGTGACAGGTGTGACTGAGGGCACGTTTGGCCTCGCTTTTCCTGTGGGCGTGTGTAGAACATCTGAGTCACTAGGGCAAGTCTGTGATGGAGGTCTCAGGAAGCCAGGTGCAGGAGACCAAGACAGTTGCAGGCGGGGCGCTGGGGGACCTGGGACTAACCCCGGGCATCCTGGGTCAGTCCTGAAATTACAAACTGCTGAACTCACTTCATAAAGAGGCCTTGTGATTCCACCACCCCATCTCTATTCTGCAGGAACGTGGTGAGGACAAATGTAAGTTGAAATCTCTGTGAACCTTTTAAAAGAAAGGCAGTTCCAGGAGTGTTATTCCTGCTTTAGGATCTGCATAAGAAAATGAGGCTTAAACAAACCAGAATAAAGAGGAGCTGAAGTTTTATCACAGGTTTGTGCTTTACAGTCCTGTCAACAGCTCAGCCACTCCTAAGACAGCTGAAGTCATCTTTGGAAAGCTTTGTAGGATTCTTTGAATTTATTAAAGTGTTCAGCCTGGGTAGCCAGCTGTCAGTGGCTAGCTTTACAAGTAGCATCAGAATTTCTCAGCTGCTCCTCAGAAGTGAATTCTATGATTCCTGTCCCATAGAACCAGTGCAGTGAATGTGGATCACAGAAGCCTCTAACCAGTATGATTGAACTCTAGATGGACATAAGCAATAACTTAGGCGATGGATCACAGAAACTCCACAAATAGCATCGGTGACACACCTGTGGCTCTCACTTTTATTGATTCCTTCAGAGCATGTTCGAAGAGTCCTCTGCTTCTCTGATTTCCTTATGCCCCACCCCCAAAGAAACACAAAACAAACAACCACAAAACCAGTATTGGCACAGAGTCCTGGAAGCTTACTCCATGGATAGATAACTGTAAAGTGCTGGTTCAGCCTCAAGTCAGCCATCGCCCCTGCTGAGGTTTAGAGTGGGAAGGGCTGGCTGGGGTCATAGAGCTGGCGATGGGTAGTGGGCACCCTCTGGTCATTCCAGGGCACACGGCTGGCATTTGCTCATCCTGTCCCATTGATCGCGGGCTGATGTTCCCACTTGGTGTTTGTGCTGTGCCCAGCACAGTCGTCCATCCAGTAACCAGGACTTGGAGAGAGAAAAAATTATTGGATATACTTGCCGTTGACTCCAAACCATGCCATGTTTATGGTAATTAATGACTGATTTGGAGCTTTCCACTCAAATGACCAGTCTTGTGGTCGTTATGAAGTGGAGAAAAGTTTCTAATTTTAGTTTCTTACACTTTTTGGCTGAAGGTGATACATCATAAAGTCAGAGTGTCTTCCTCAGTAATGGGTTGTCCACTGGGCTCAAAAAGCGTGCTCTGGAAACGGTAAAAGGTACTAAAATTCAGTAACTGTAACCTACTAAAAATGAAAATAATAGGTGTTCTAGGTAATTATTTGGTTTGAAGCCAGGCTTCTTTTTAAATACACGTTTTCTAATGATGTGAAAAGAACATTCGTCACAAAAGTACTTATTAAAACTCTCAGTCAGCAGGTGTAATTAAACAGGGCCAGATACGCTACAGGGCAGCAGAAGCAATCGGTGTGGAAAATGCAAGGCCTGCCCCATTTTGCTCTTGTCAGTCAAACTTTTCTCAAGTGAAAAACAAAAGGATGTGATGGTTGTAAATATTTTATATTATACTGTTGCTCATCATTCTGATAAATGGCTGAGAAGGAAGGAAGGGAGAGAGGGAAAAGGAAAGAGAGCAAGGTATGAAGAAGAGAGAAGGGAGGGGATGGGAGAGGTAGGCAGGCAGAGGAAAAGAGGAAGAGAAAGAGAAGCATGATGTCGAGATGTGTCAGGTCCCGCTGATTTAGGGCACTGCTCGGAAACGTCTCCTCTTAGCATCGCCTCCTCTTTTGTATCTAGGCAGTTGCGTCTGTACGCAGTTACTTGTATGAGTGAACTTATGATTTAATAAAGCTCTTTGAAATTTTAAAATCTTCACCAGATTCTAAATCTCACATATACATATATAATCTTGGTCTTTGAAAAGGTGGCATTGATAAATTTCTTGTGAAATATCCTTAAAATAAATTATGAAACTGCAAGAGAAAGCTGAATATGTAAGTGTTCAATCCAGCCCCCTGGAGTGCAGTGGAGAGTCATCTGACAGTAGGATGAGGAGGAAGACACGGGTCAGGAGGAGGTTCGGAACACCCAGAGACTCCTCCCTGCACCCTCACTTCCCAGAGTGGCAGGGGAAGGCCCTAGGTCCCAGAGCCAGCTCGCCATCCCTCTGCGCCTCTTGGCATGGAGCCCCATGGTGCGCCAGAGCTGGCGGGTGGCTGCATGGTATTCTGGCTTATGCCTGTTTTGCTCAGCTTCTCAGTTTCACCCTGGCACTTCCCCAGATGCGGCTGCTATTAATACAAGAAGTTCCGTTTTGTGGAGAACCATCACACTCTAGGTAGAGCTTCTGTTAAATATATTCCTTCCAAAGCAGACTTTGTGCACGTTGGCCATTCACAGCGACTCCTGGATGGCATCCCACGCCGGGCGCCCTGTGGCCCGATAGTGTCACTGTGTCAGCATGCTAAGGAGGCTGTGCTCATGCTGTCTCAGCACTTCCCTGGGACACTGTCAGGGCAAGGCAAGGCAACACTGCTGGCCTGCTACCTTAACTTTGTGAAAACCCTTTGATCTGGGGTATATTTCCATGAGCTATGACACTATTATCAAATTAATTGTTAAAGCCACACAGTATGACCATCAAAATGTCTCTGAGTTGTCAACACCTATTCTTGCCTTCTGATAGGAGTTGCATGATTTTTGGAGCTTTGCGTGTAGTAATGGATCTCATACTGTTGTTTATATCAGTTATTTATCAGTATCACTTTCTGAGGGTACTGAATATTCTCAGCAACAGCAAAGAGGTGGGAATGCCCCCTGGAAACTTCAATGACATTTCTTCTTCATTTGTTGAAAATCTATTTTTATATCCAGTCCTTTTTCAAAATAGTTCACAGTCATTTTTATAGCAGTCATTCATATTTTAGGAGCCTGGGAACCATCTGAGAGCTGGGTGCAGTGGCTCATGCCTGTAATCCCAGCAACTTGAGAGGTGGAGTCAGGAAGATCCCTTGAGGCCAGGAGTTCAAGACTAGCCTAGGAAACACAGCAAGACCCCATGTTTCTACGAAAAATAAAAAATTAGTCAGGTGTAGTGGCACACACTTGTAGTCCCAGCTACTCAGGAGGCTAAGGGAAGATAGCCTGAGGCCAGGAATTCGAGACCAGCCTGAGCAACACAGAGAGATCCCACTCTACAAAAATTAAATTTAAAAAAATTAGCCAGGCATGGTGGTGCACACCTTTTATCTCAGCTACTTGGGAGGCTGAAGCAGGAGGAACGCCTGAACCCAGGAGTCTCAGGCTGCAGTGCGCTATGATCGCACCACTGTACTCCAGCCTGGGTGACAGAGTGAGACCTCGTCTCTAGAAAAAAAGAAAAAAAAAGACCACCTTACCTACTGAGACCAGTCCGATATTCCTGCCATCGGCTGTACATTTGCGGGTCTTTCATAGCCATCATTTTGACAAGGAAGAGGCCCACTCCAACTATCACTAGATGCCTTTAATAATGTATTTTGAATAAACTGTTGCATAATTGTATTGAAAGTATTCTTGAATCTCTATTTCTTTCATCCTGCATTACTTTTTGAGATAATCTCATCTGCCTGGTAGCTAAAACATTTTTTTTCTAAATTATATCTTTTTTATACTCATATATGGGGTAACACATAACACAAATACTTGAAGTATTTTCAGAAATATAGAAAACAAATCCAAATTCTCTTTTCCCTTGGAAATTGTGCTGTTATAGACTTGGATCCTATCTTTATGTCTTCCCATTCTCATCATCAGCCATTCGTGCCTCCATTCCTGTATCACCAGCTCCATCTCACAGGGGAATGCGTTAGCCTTTGTGCTGCAAGATTCCTCAGCTCTGCTATGAATTGCCTTAGTTGGCTCCCCTGGAAGCAGACCCCGAGAAGATGAGCTGAGAGGAAGGGGCTTCATCTGAGAGGGTTGTGAATGTTGGCGGAGAAGTAGAGCAGTGACCCAGGTGGGAAGGCAGCCACAAAAGCCCCATGGTTAATTCACTTGTCACTGCCTGGAGCTTCATCCCACGGGGACCTGCAGGAAAAGGCTATGCTTCAGCATCATCTGACCCCTGAGAAAAGGAGGAGGCACAGTGCAGGCACATCTAACTTTATCACACTTTGCTGTAGATACTGTGTGAAACTGAGGGTTTGTGGCAACCCCGCATCGAGCGAGTCTGTTGGTGCCAGATTTTCAATAGCATGTGCGCATTTAGTGTCTTCATGTTACATTTTGGTAATTCTTGCAATATTTGAAACTTCTCTGCTATTATTCTGTCTGTCATGGTGGCCTGTGATCAGCGATCCTCGATCTGACCACTGTGATTGTTTTGGGGCACCAGGAACAGCACCCACAGAAGACAGCGAGCGGAATCGGTCAGTGTTGTGTGTGTTCTGACTGCTCCACCAACCACCTCTCTCTTTCTCTCTCTCTCTTTCCTCTCCTGTTTTTGAGCTTCCCTTTCCTATTCCCTGAGGCCCAGCACTATTGGAAGTAGGCCAGTTAATAACCCTACCATGGCCTGTAAGTGTTCAAGTGCAAGGAGGAGTTGCACGTGCCTCACCATAAATCAGAAGCTGGAAATGATTAAGCTTAGAAGAAAGGCATGCTGAAAGCCAAGACAGGCTGAAAGTTAGGCTTCTTGCACCAAACAGCCAAGCTGTGAGTGCAAAGGAAACGTTATTGAAAGAAATTGCAAGTGCTACACAATGGTGCACTCTGGTGCATTTTTCTTCCCATATGTGAACATTTCTCTTGTGCTCCCCATCGTTTGTTCTCCGCCCCTGGACAGACTGCCTTCAACTGCATTTCTCCATCCCTACCTGTGGCCACTAGACCTCCACTCTGCATCTGGGTGTAGGTGACAATGTAGGGGTGTGCCTATTGTCTCTTCGTTGTCAATTTCCATCCTCCTGGCTGGATCCAGCCTTGTGTGTACGTTTCGGACTGAAGAAAACGTTAGGGTCTTCAGGGGACGTCCTGAGAGTATTCCTCACCCCCCTTCCTCGGTTGCAAAATGAGAGCGTGGAGCTGTTCCTTTGGTAAGTCAGTCTATCAGCCTAACCATGCACACCCTGAAGTGCCACCTGCTGTCAGTCTTATGCCTAAATCTCACTCTCAAAACTTCCACTGTGGTTTTTCCCATTGCTTGGACGAAGGGAACCTATTACTCTCCTTATAATAACTCAGCCGCGTCTGAAAACCTGGAGGTGGATTTGTGCCCTCCTCCTTCTACCATGGTTATGAAAACGTCACAGCGATCTCCACACTTCCCTAGAGAGGTCTCCAGTCCTCTGATTGGAGACATTCTTCATGCCATTCTTCCCTTTCCACAAGCCAGGTCCCCACTCGCGAGTGTATAATCCTATGTAGTTTTAGAGTGGCTAACAGGTTGTTTGTGTTCTGTTCTCCCCCACCCCCCACACTCCGGGAGCATTTGGTGGAAAAGCCATAAAAATGTTTTCAAATCTAAATTCATGATCTGTATTGGGTTCCTCCTGTCTTCCAGCTCCGGGAGAGGAGGGTGGCAGCACATCTCAGATAGATCGTGTTCACTTAGGTCTTCTCCGCTACGACCATCATGTCTGCACCTAGAGGTCAATGGAAAGTTTTCACTCTCGTCCATTGATTTATTCATCAACCCTTTAAAGCATTTACCATATATCAGGAACTGGGCTAGGGCCTGGTGATGGAGCAAAGAATAGACAAATTGGGTAGCCCTCATTCCCCATCCCACCTGGCAATGAGCCATTTCCTACCAGGAAACCCAGTGACGGGAGAGCTCTGAAACTCCAGGTGGGTGCCTAGTCTTGAATTAAAATTGACCCTCAGACACCTAGAGGAAGTTCCAGCTCACATTTGCTGGGTTTTTATTATTATTATTTTGTAATAATACAGTTTATTCATTTTATCAATTCTCTTAAACCTTTATTATAAATGTTTTTATTATTTTATGTTAGAGGCCTGACAAAAGAGTGTTTAGAATCCATGTCACAGCACCCTCCAGCGTTGGCAGCCTTGTTGATGGAAGAGCTTTTGGGAGCAGCTCTCACCTGGCTGGCCTGGGGAGTCTGTTTTCAAGCAGAGGCAGAAGTGCAGGCCCTGAGTTTGTTCCTAGAACCCAGTGAGCCCGCTGCTGGGGGCAGTGGCGGGGGAAGCGCTCTAGTGGCCAACAGCCGTTCAGGCCGCAGCTGCAGGAGCTCCTGGCGCTGTGAGAGGAGCTGGTCTTTGGGCTCCAGGCTGGCTGGCCGGCTGTGTCCCCAGCTTGCTGAGCATTCTGGGAGGCTGATGGATATATTTGCAGGGCAGTGATGGCCCTGAACTGAGGGGCAGTGCCCCCTATGCATAGAGGACCAGGGATGTCTTTTCAGAGCCTCAAGTCCTCCCACCTCATTGTCTAACAATACTGGGCCTCCAGGCATGAGGGAGTGTAATCCCTGAGTTGGTACAAATCCATCATTGTGTCAAAGGACATTAAGGTGCAAGGGATGTGACCTACCCCAAGTCACCGTGCTAGTTAGGGGCAAAGCTGGGACTCAGAACTCCAAACTCCCTTTCAGCATCAGGCTCCTTGCAGCACAAGAGTGAGTTTTCTGTAACGTTGTGTTGAAGCTCTTTCATTTAAGTGAGCTCGGGGGCTGTCCTGTGCCGGGCTCTGTGTCTGCACACCCTGCGTGGGGTTAGGTCAGTACTGGTCTTTTCATGGGCCCTACTTGGGTTTCATTTGGTTCCGTGATAAGGCTTTATGTGCTCTGTGCTAGCAAATACTGGGGAAGCTTATGGAAACCCGCTCGGGCATTTTCCTTCAATGTAACGGTGAAAAGGGCCAGTTGCACAGGGAGTGGGAGAGGGAGGAGGGTTTTGAAGCGCTCACTCCAGGATTTCACGCAGCCTTTGTTGAGGACGTTGTGAACGTGAAGGTGAAAGGAGACCTGCCTGCACTGTGGATGAGTCACCGCTGCCCTCGCAGCACCGTTACTGGGGATATACCCAAAGGATTATAAGTCATGCTACTATAAAGACACATGCACATGTATGTTCATTGCGGCACTATTCACAATAGCAAAGACTTGGAATCAACCCAAATGTCCATCAGTGACAGACTGGATTAAGAAAATGTGGCACATATGCACCATGGAATACTATGCAGCCATAAAAAAGGGTGGGTTTATGTCCTTTGTAGGGACATGGATACAGCTGGAAACCATCATTCTCAGCAAACTATCGCAAGAACAGAAAACCAAACACCGCATGTTCTCACTCATAGGTGGGAACTGAACAAGGAGATCACTTGGACTCGGGAAGGGGAACACCACACACCGGGGCCTATCACGGGGAGGAGGGACGGGGGAGGGATGGCATTGGGAGGCATACCTGATGTAAAGGACGAGTTGATGGGTGCAGCACACCAACATGGCACAAGTATACATATGTAACAAACCTGCACGTTATGCACATGTACCCTAGAACTTAAAGTATAATTAAAAAAAGAGAAATGCAAGAAACTGACGGTCAGACATTAGCATCAGGCCTTACAAGGCCAAACCTAAGGGTAGATCATTTGAGTTAAAGATTTAGTAATCTTCCTCCAAAAAAAAAAAAAAATGAAAAGACTCAGAAAATATTCAGGGTAAACAGAAGCAAGTAGTTAGCAATGCTGTGATAATGTTATGAAATAATGATTTTTTTTTTTTTTTTTGAGATAGGGCCTCCCTCTGTCACCCAGGCTGGAGTGCAGTGGCTCAGTCACCACCCACCACATCCTCAAATGATCCTTCCATCCCCGCCTCCCAAATAGCAGGGACTAGAGGCCACCATGCCTGGCTAATTTTTCTTACAAACTTTTTTTTTTTCTGTAGAGCCAGGATCTTACTGTGTTTCCCAGGCTGGTCTCAAGCTCCTAGCCTCAAGCTATGCACCCACCTTGGCCTTCTGTAGTGCTGGGATCACAGGCACGAGCCGCTGTGCCTGACCAAAGACATTCTTTTACATCACCAGAAACACATTTCCAAGCTGCCAGGCCTGGGAATGTCCGGCATTAGTTAGAACCAAGATGAACTTACAGTTTCTGCTTTGTAACAGGGAAAATGACACACATCTCAACTCTTGAAAACGTAGAGAAGGACAGGAATCCACAGCCCGTTGGAGGAGGGACAAAGGGACTTCTCCTGGGTGTTCTGACTTTGCATGCCTTAGCACAGACACAGCGTGAAGCAGAACCACATCACGGTCAGGTGCGGCCCCTGGGATCTGACGGCCTTCCCTTTCCCATACCCGGGGGGCAGAAGATCGGTTTGGATGTTATTTATGCTTTTAATAATCTGACTTTGAAGGAAAGTAAGAGGTATTTAGAAACTCGCATTGATTTTCTCCCTGAGGAAGGAAATGGAAGGCAAATTATATCATCCTTTCACCTTAACTCATTTTGAGTCTAAGTTCTGAATGAAATGGGGAAGGAATCCAGGATGATCGCATCCATTTCTAATATTAGAAATGCCGCTGTTGGCTTGTTTATTTCGCATTACATCCAAAAGATTGAAGGCAGCTTACAGAAATACATCATGAGCAATACGATTTTTAAAAGGAAGAGATTTGAAATCAGGCCTAAAGGAAAACAAGGATTAGAACGAAGTAATGTAAAGCCATGAGGAGGGCTAATCTTAGAAAATGCATGCGTTCATGGCTGCTACAATTTCAAGAGGGAGGACACAAGCTTGCTTCCTTTTTTCTAGCAAGCAGCATAAAGGAGACAGGATAGTTACTCAAGAAGAATGTGGTGTTCCTTGACCTGAGTTTGACAACAAACCCCTCTACGGGACCTCAAAAAGGGAGCATGCTGTGTTCTCCACTCACTGCTGCCACCGTTGAAAGTAGTGTATCTCTTAATGATGATGCTGAATAACCATGCCTACTTATTGGATGTTTTTCATATCCAATACTGTGGAGTCAGTAGCTACCAAAGATTAGCTGCCTAGTAAATGCTTAACACTGCAGTCAATCTGACCACCACACCTTTGCTTTTCATCATGCGGTAAATGAAGAGAAGAACAAGGTTGGGAATTTTTGCTCTGAAAGGTAAGCATCGTCTATGCCGGAAGACATGGTGAAGAGTGTTCCCATGTGTCATTTTTGGCTACAATAGAACTTGACTGTTACACCAAGAAGAGTCAATTTCTTAACAAGGCTGTAGGGCGCCCATAGTGTAGGATATAGGGTGTGAGCAAGGGAGGACTAGGGGGCCAGTTCTTCCAAGGTGGGGATTCACTTCACGTGAAGTGTTAGGAAGGGAGTAGGAGTGATAAAGTACCTGAAAACCACGTGTCAGGCTTCTCCAGAGAAAGAGAACCAATAGGATGTGTATAGAGAGATACTCGTTGTAACGAGCCGGCTCACACAATGGGGAAGGCTGGCAGTGCTGAAATCTGCTGTGCAGGCTGGCAGGCTAGAGGCCCAGGAAAGAGCTGAGGCTGCAGCCCTAGCCTACAGGCAGTCTTCCTCCTGGGAGGACCTCAGGCTTCTTCAGGACCTTCGACTGATTGGATGAGGCCCACCTTCATCGTGGAGGGGAGTCTGCCTTACTCAAAGTCTATTGACTTAACTGTTAATCGCATCCGAAAAGTAGCTCCATAGCAACATCTAGACTTGTATTTGAACAAACCTCTGGGCACCATAGCCTGCCCAACAAAGTGAATGACACGTGAAATTAACTACCACACCAGATTATGAAAGAAATAGAGGGAAGAGGCTAAGATAGTTCATCTGTAGAGTAACCTGGCCACAGATCAGGGCTAAGTCTCTCTCCACATATGATCGACAGGCGCCTTAGAGAGCGAGGAGTTAGATTGATGCTGTGGATCCAGTGGGTGCCAGCCCCCGGGTGCAGCTTTTCGTCTGACGCAGGGGAGAGCAGGTTGCCCTGCTCACCGGGATGGGCTGGTTCCCCCCTCTCCGGAAGGTTTCTGGAAGCAGTGAGATTGGCTCTGGGCTTTTGTGGAGGGAACTGTTTCTGCCTCTGGGTGCTCCTAGGTCCAGTTCTACTATTCTCTACTATTCTCTGTTAGAGAATATTTAACTTAAGATATTGTGATCATCAAGAATGATTTCTTTTCCAAAACAAATGGTCAGCCTGACCTTGAAAGTGGGGAGGTGGGGCGAGGTGGGGACAAGCATCCCGGTTTGTGATGTGAATGGGCGGGGTGAGGTGGGGACAGGAGTCCCGGTTTGTGATGTGAATGGGTGGGGTGAGGTGGGGACAAGCGTCCGGCTTTGTGATGTGAATGGGTGGGGCGAGGTGGGGACAAGCGTCCGGCTTTGTGATGTGAATGGGTGGTAGACACCCTGTCACAGAGCAGTGCGTGTGACCGGATCAGAGCGAAGTGCCAGTACCTCTGTGCGACTTCTCAAGAGCAGGTGAGTGTGATTCTCACTGTTTTCTTCTGAAAGTTCAGGGAGGGTATTTTAGAAAGGTAGATGCCAGCCTGTCCTTACCCTAAGGAGGTCAGAAACAGATTTCAGTGGACAGTGTAGCCACATTGTTCAGTGAGTGAGGGGCTAAGAAGCAAGTACCAGAGGGCAGGGGGACCTTCCCATAAAAAGAGTTACCGTTTTTATTTTGATTTTACACATTCAAATAAAAAAACAACCCACACCTCCTGTCCCATAAGGTATGACTGAAGTGTTGGTTTCATCACCAATGAGGTGGACCTTGTTGGTGCCCCGGGGCGGATGCTGGAGGTCTTTCTGCAGGTTCTGGGCCTCCTGTTCCATAGAGATCTACCTAGAGGGACCCTGCCCTGTGGGTCTCCGCAGAAAACAGCCTGCCTTGAGCTGGCCCACTCTGTCTCCATGGTTGAGGTTTGCCTCATTCTTCATAGAAACTCACACGAACATTTCATGGGTTCCCACTTAATGGAAATTTTACAATGACTGGACTCCTCTGGGGTTCTTGAACTGAACCCTGCCCCAGTGAGGTGTACTTTCATCTGGGACAGAGGAACACCAGACCCCAACTGTCTTTTTGCTCCTAGCAACCAGGGCTCCAGAAAAGCAGCTTCCCAGTGTGTACCTGGCCATCCTTCAGAACTCACCTTCCTGGGTGGGTTGAGAGCCGTGGTCATCTCAGAGTCAATCCATCCCTATTTCCTTTAGAATCTCTCTTGCTGTTGCTCTTTGTCTTGCTCTGGCTTTGTATCTGTTTTTCTTTCTCTCTGTATCTCTCTCTCCTCCTCTCTTTGCCTCTCTCTCACACTCTCATTCTCTGTCTCTCCCTGTGTTGCTGTCTTTCTCCCTCTGGCTTTCTTTCTCATGCTTTCTCATACAACAAGGTTCACAGAGAAGCATGGAAGAGCACGGGGCCTGGGCAGGTTGTTGCCAGGATCTTCCCTGCACTGTGCAGTCAGATGCGTTAGCAAGACCATGCTTGCTGAAGGCCAGGAAAACAACATTGTCGGGAGCCTGAAGGAGGCACTAGAATGTGAACCAATTAATTTAGAATAAGAAATTGTCAGCAGCCAGCTCATTCTGTCCCTGCAGTCAGCCTCCTGAGAGGCCAAATCATAATGAGAATGTTGCTGTGGTCAGTGAAGGTAGAAATCACAAAGGATTGAGTGGATCTTATGAAAACGTCTTAAGAGCAGTTGGGGGGGCAGCCCTATCCCAGCCCTCACATGGTTCTGCTCTCACTCTTGTTTTGGGCTTTCCTTTCTTTGGTGTGACACCACTCTGTTTTATTCTCTGAATTTATTACTGGCACGAGTCAAACTGCTAAAATGCCCACACAGCATAGTTTCAGATAGAGCTGGCCCCCAGTGCCTCATGGGAAGATAAATCCCTGACCTCTCGTTCACGGATGTAGTGGAGGCTGCTTCATGTGTTTCTGGAGGCCCTTGTCGCCTCCTGTGTGCTGATCTCTGGGTGAAACTGGGAGGACAGTTTTAGTTCCTTGATTTACAAATTCTTATGGGAACTTCATGATAGCCCTAAACATGAACAAAACAGGAGCCCAAACTATTAAATAGTAAAGCATTTTCATGAGTCAACTTCAAAGTAAATAACCAGGAAGTCAGAGCAAAGAGATAGTCAAAGAAGTCTGATCCTCCACATCGCAATGTAGTATTTTAATTTTGGTTCCCTTTACCGTAAATTGTCTTTCTTTTCCCTTCCTTGGAATGCATAGGAAGGCTGTTCTACCTTTGCTTTATTCTTCTGGGTCCCCAGAAGTTGAGTGGGTGGTATTTTTTTCAAGCTTGAGCCCTAGAATTCTGTAAAGTGCATACATGGTGTCTCCTGGGTGGCAAGAGATGGCCAAGAGGAGGCCAGAGCCCTTTGCTTCCTGTATTTTCTCTCCCTCGAAACCAGCTTTTAGGAAAGACTGTGATAAATTCAATCTCTAAGATGTCCATGAATGAGAGGACTTTATTTTATTTTATTTTATTTTTTGAGACGGAGTCTCGCTCTGTCACCCAGGCTGGAGTGCTGTGGCCAGATCTCAGCTCACTGCAAGCTCCGCCTCCCAGGTTCACGCCATTCTCCTGCCTCAGCCTCCCGGGTAGCTGGGACTACAGGCGCCGCCACCTCGCCCGGCTAGTTTTTTTTTTTTTTTTTTTTTGTATTTTTTAGTAGAGACGGGGTTTCACCATGTTAGCCAGGATGGTCTCGATCTCCTGACCTCGTGATCCGCCCGTCTCAGCCTCCCAAAGTGCTGGGATTACAGGCTTGAGCCACCGCGCCCGGCGAGAGGACTTTAAAAGTTATCATTGCAAATGGATGAACAAAGTTTGTATGACCTCTTCTATGGATATTTGCATTTAAACAGTCCGTGTTTGAAATCAGCGAAGGGAAAGGTGCTCTAACTGGGAATTGGGGCACCTTTCATCTAACAGGGAACATATTTGGGGGGCAGAACAATCTTCCTATCTCTGAAATCGCAACTGTTTTCAGTCCTGCCCTTTTGATCTAAAAGATTTAAATTTCAGATGTTTTAGACGAGGCCAAAGAGTAAAAGTAATATAGAAGTTAAAAGAGGCAACCGGGATCCAACTAATCCATGTTATTCCATGTGCGACCATTTCAATCATGGAAGAATTCTTCCCAGCACAGGTCCTGGGCCTGTCATACCCAGGTCACTCAAAAGACAAGCCTAAAATGAGCAGGCATGAGCCACTTCTCCAGTTCATATTATTGCTAAAATCGATTTTTTAACCAAAGTCACTGTATAAATTTTTAAAAATCTAAGGGAGAAAAGATTCGTAGAAAGAAAATACATGTAATATCTGGTATCATGTGGAAATCGTAATCATTGATTTTATCTTGAAAGTATTATTTGATTAACGTCATTCATGCTTAGGTCTGCTAGTGGGGAAGCGTAATGCAAATGATGGAATTAACAAGATTTATTTAAGACGGATCTATTTTAAGCCTGATGGAGATGTTTAAGCGTGGAGAATTTAGGAGTGTATGTATGCCTAAGAAACTGAAATCTAAGATAGCAAGATAGAATAGCTCACTAAGTTATTTTCTTCTTGTGTTAGTAGCTTGAGCTTGAGCCATCTCTGATAAGAAATTGAACACTTATGAAGAAATGGCAGTTCTGCCCTGTGCACGTGTGTGTGTGTGTGTGTGTGTGTGTATGTGTGTGCACACCGAAGTGCAGTGCCTTAAGTCTCTGTGGTCTTCCCAAGCGGTGGTTTTAGTCCTGCCGGGTTCTGTTTCGTGTCTGGGAGCCTGTCCGCTCCTTCTTGGTCCGTTCCCATCTCACAGATTGATGGATGATGCCCTGAGCCAACCTTCCACCCCCAGGGACTTGGCAGGACCACGGTCAGAAATGAAGAGAGAAGAGGAGAACACCTGGGGGAGCTGCAGAAATTCGATTTTGTGTGACTCAATCAAGTCCTGGTCACAAAGAGAAGTCTGTTGAAACAAAATAAGTAGTTGCAAGCAGGTGCTAAAGAATTCATTGCTTAACAACTCAGGTCCTTTGAAAGGTGCACTCTGTCCTTATGGAAACAAAGATGAGGGTCTAGTGGTGACTCCTTAAGCACTGTGATTAATTAGCTCAGTTCCTTTCTTAAGGACACTTGCATACTGCATGAGGCCTGATGACAAAAAGTCTCTCCTTGACCAAACTCTCATCAGGCCTTTCTGAACTCACTTCTCAACTGGGCCCTGAACTTTGGGTGTCAGTGTTCATCTCTGCATTGGAAACTTTTAGCAAGAACCCTGCAGAGTCATTTTGACCAGAATCCCCAACGCAGGATATCTGACCCCTCAGTATCTGTTCAGTTTCCTCATTTACTATCTCTCTGGTAATGTTTGATCACCCTGGCATGTCTTTAGCAAAAGCAAGGTTAGGTCAGTTTATCTAGGATCCTCCCTTACCCTTGATCTTACCTCCTAGTAATTTTGCTATCGACTGACCTTCCCTACCTCCAGCATAAACACACTCTGGTCTTTTCTCACCTTTCCTTGTTGTATTGGGAAGTGAGCCTGACCTTCATCCCCAACTGCAGGACCCACTGAGACCAGCCTGGCCAATATAGTGAAACACCGTCTCCACTAAAAATACAAAATTTGCCTGGTATGGTGGCAGGTTCCTATAATCCCAGCTTCTTGGGAGGCTGAGGCAGAAGAATCACTGGAACCCAGGTCCCTATAACTATCTCAATAGTTCCTATACCTATCTCAGTGGTTCCGAATAAAGACTGCCTTATTTTCTTGAACGAATGTCATTAGTAATTTTTTAACATTGCTTACCTCAACTCCCAAGATACACACACACACAGACGCATAAGCTAGGGGGCGTTCAGAGTCATCCAGTCTTCAAGCAGAGTCCTGGGTGGGTTAGGTCCCCTTGGAAGGGCCCGAGGGTGGAAGTGAAATGAACAGACGGTGGAGCGCCCTCTTTCGAGCCAGTGCTCCACTCTTGAGTAGAACAGGGCACTGATTCCAAATCAAATCTTTGGTTTTATAAGCTGCAAAAGATCTTTAACATATTTTGTTGTTGTTCAGAAAATTGAGAAAAAGAAATAGCAGTGCTATGAGAAATCAGCTCCACAATCTCAACTGGACCCGGAGCTCTCGAGTGTAATTTAATATTCAGTTCCTCATTAAGAGACCCAGGGACTCCTGAGACTTTCGAAACCATAAGTAATTATTTCATAGGAAGGCCCGCTAGCTTGATCAGTTTGATCCTACCTTCTCAGGGAGAAGGAAGGCAGATACTTGGATTATATAAGGTTAACTCTTTGTGGCAACTTGGTTTTATTTTATATGTTATTCCCTCGACCTCAAGGAGAAAACAGTGCATCTAAAATCAAGCCATCCCTTCCATTTATGCAGGAGTGTCCTGTTGATCCTGTAAGCCTTGCCCTTCTCAAAACTGGTCATCTTCTGTTGAAATCTTTTCCCATAATTTTGCAGCCACTCTCCCTGGTTCGAATTTCACGATTTCAGATCTGCGTTTGGGCACGTGCCCTCAGGTCTCTGTGCAAAGTGGTTCCCCAGAGGAGCCTTGCGGCATCACTTCCTGTCCCTTCTCATGCCTCTGTTTTTCCTCATGGATCTTACACGTCTCCCACATTTCATTAAATGTATATGGATTTGTTATTTTTTCTGGAATTTCAATGTCACAAGTACAGGGTCTTATACTCCTCTCTGTCTGCGCGTAGTTTCTTTTTTTTCCTTTTCTTTTTCTTGTCTTTTTTTTTTTTTTGACTCTGAGTGTCGCTCTGTCACCCAGGCTGGAGTAGAGTGGCATGATCTCGGCTCACTGCAGCCTTCGCCTCCTGGGTTCAAATGATTCTTCTGCCTCAGCCTCCCAAGAAGCTGGGATTACAGGGACCCGCCACCATGCCAGGCAAATTTTGTATTTTTAGTAGAGACGGGGTTTCATCGTGTTGGCCAGGCTGGTCTTGAACTACTGACCTCAGGTGATCCGCCCACCTCGGCCTCCCAAAGTGCTGGGATTACAGGTGGGAGCCACCGCGCCCGGCCAGCTCTGCTCATAGTTTCTAAAACACCATCTCAGGAAATACTAAAAAAAAAGGGGGGGGAGGGTAAATAAGTGATTGAGTGAATTAATACATTAACCTACCCACTCCTGAAACAGTTTGGCTTTTGCTGCCAGATAACGTGTTTTAAAGAGTAACAATTTTAGGTGTATATATCTTTAAGAGATGACTTACATAACAATACTGCTAAGGTAAAAGATATAAATAGAAACAGAAATCTGCTTTAATGTGGAGTTTCCCCCATAATGGGTCATTAATTAACTTGTCACATTCTAGCTCTATTCCATTCTAAGAATAAAAGCTTTGGACAAAGTTTTTAACACTCTGGTACATTTCTAGATTTCTGTGTGGTGGGCATCTGCTGTGAGGAGTGGCGTTTGGGGCTGGCCTCTCCCTCCTGCCTGGGACCTTTGTCTTGTGATGCACGTAGCTGTCTGATTTGCTCTGAATGGGGGAGCTTCTGGTGGTTTTCACAGTCACTGCTTTAGCAGGCATGCTGGATAGGGTCTTTGCTCTATGTCTAAGAATGGAAGAGTAATTCCTATCACCAGTGTCATTATATAGCCAGGATTTTGAGGTTACTGTTCTATCTTATTACATACTCCAAGTGCCTTAGGGGATGAAGCAAAATGTTAGGTGAACAGGTACAGCTGCTGACATTGTCCGGTAAGTAATAGAGATAAATGATGCAGTAGCCACAAGAACTCACTTTCCAGAGAGAATGTGAAGAAAATGAATAGGCTGAAGTCTGAACTCAGCTACTCACTCATCTGTGGTTTAAAACGATGTGTTTAAAATAAGCCTTGTTACTAAGTCACCTGCATCCACCCTCCAAGAAAGGAAGGAAGGAGGAAGGAAAGGAAGGAAAGAAGGAAGTTACAATTGGAACTTTTTTCTAGCAGAATTAATGAATGCTGAGTTTCAGAAGTTACTTGAGTTTTAAGAAATGCCCACTTGCTGTGCCTGGCTTGTTTGGAATTTAGTCCCAGAAAGAGCAACCCCAGGAAAACATGATAGGAGGTCAGTTTGTAGCTCCATTATGATATATTGATTTTTGCTTAAAAGGCATTTTGTACATGGGCTTTAGATAGCTAAATATGACATGCACTTGTAATGTTTTTATGAAATAGAGTTTGACTCCATGAAATAAGTAGCCACTGAACCCCAACAGGCCTACATATTCTTTTGCTGTCTCCCTTCTCTTGGCGTTTTTCTCTCTTTAATGGCATTTTATCATTCTTCCTCCATCACGTTTCTCATCTGTCCTTATAAACATCGTGCATCCACTCTGATCACGATATTTGAGGCCCACAGGCTTTCCCATAATCGAAACTTCAGTTTGTGTTTGTACATGGAGAATTATGCCAATAAAATAAATCAGTGACATTGGACACTGTAGGGAAGAAAATTTTTTTTTCCTCCACTCTCTTAGGTTCAGGGGCTGAGGGTGGAGGGCTGCGAATTAAAGCAATGTCAGACAGGTGGACAGAAAGAAGAAAAGGCCTCTACTAATTTATTACTGCTGAATTTTATGTGCATGGGGCATCATGGACAGAAGTGAGTATGCAAAGGAGAGGTGAGATTTGAGAGCTTATACCAATCTTCATGGGGGAAAGAGAGAGGGAAAAACGCCCTCACAGAAGAGCAGATGATCTGTAGGAGCTATAAGTGGGTCCTGGGAGGACAAATGGGGCATGTGGTGGCTTGTGACCATGTCTGGGTGTGGTGCTGACTTCTCTGCTCTCCTGCGGTAAGGGTCAGTCTTCCCTGGTTGTGAAATGCCTGAGATGGGATTTATGACAGTGGAGCTCTTTTTGAAGGGGCCCTATTTTGGGGCAAAAATGAGAATTTAGAGAAAGCTTCTCCCTGCATTTCTTGATTCTCAAATGTCTTCAGCTCAAAATGACCCTATGTCACTGTGGCACGTTCTGGACCTTCCTACAGTTAGTAAAGTTCTAAGCACCCAAAGAAAAGGAGGGAGGGGAAAGAAAACTGTAGGAAAAGAGAAAAACACTAAGAAAAGACAAGCAGGATACAGGGTAATTATTCCAGATTTTTCTCGATAAGACCCGTTGTTTCTATAGTGAAACCACTTGTTGGTATATATCAAAGTGAATTAGCAAACTTATAGACGTGAAAATGACAAGTAACTTTTTCCCTGGGATCAAATGAGCTCAAACTCTTTGAGACAGTGACTAGGAGAGAAAACAGAATTCCCTGTGTGTGGTCTGCTCCGCTGGCTCAGAGCCCTCACCAACTTGTCCCCGTGGCACTGGGGAGGGGAGGAAAGGGTTGAGTATGTACTTCTAAAACTCATTTCAGTTTCTTAATAGTACAAAGTAAATTGAAAACATGTCAACCATAAAATTGATGAAGCACAATGAAGTCAGTCTGAGATTCTAGCAGGAAAGCCTACCCCAACTAATCAAATAAGAAATTTATAAGTCTTTAATACAACTCATCCATAAAGCACCCCCAGCATTTATAAAGCGCACAACTCTCTTACAGATTCTGTTGTTCTCTTGATGAATGTTTAAAACACTCTTGAAACAGGAAGCCCCCACCCAGAGATGCTCTTTTTAGTGGCACTGGTTTCATCTGGGAACTTGGAGGAATATGTCCCTGCTCCAGCCTTAGCTGGTCTTCTGGTCCTTTGGGCACAACTGTGGTACAACTAAGGCCATCTTTGGCACGTCTTCTTAGACATATTTGAAAAATGAATTTGGAGTTTGCTACAAATTTGCCAGATACTTGTGTAGCATAAAGAAATCTGCTTATTTCAAATCACTTAATGATGGAAGTTTCTCCTAATTTATTTTATTACGGGAAAAACTTTAAATCAATCAAGAACCTGAAAGGAAAATGACCGGTTATTCCGATTCTGTTCTGAGGACATTTTTGGAAATAAAAGGCCTTATTTCTCTTCTTGATTGGCATAATGTTGGGGAGATTGTTATTGTCATTTCTTTATACAGACAGTATTTCTTACTTCCTTAAGTGGCCTGGGGCTTATCCTTCAGCAGTCAGCTATCTCATAGATGAGCCAGGCATGGTGGTGCACACCTGTGGTCCCACCTACTTGGGAGACTGAGGCAGGAGGATCGAGACCGGGAGGTTGATGCCGTGATTGTGCCACTGCACTCCAACCTGAGCGACGTTTCTCTGAAAAAAATAAACAAAAATAAAATAAAACTATTTAAAAAGTAAATATCTCGTAGAGTAGCTGCGTGATAAGGATGTTTAGCTATGAATGGTCTTTGGAAAAGGCAAGGGCTTAGAAGAAGAAAGAAAGAGGCATAGGAAAAGCGAGTTTTAAAATTTTTACAAGTTGTAGCTGTGTCTTGCGTGTGCATATGTGAATCTCATCAACTTGCTCAGAGTACAATTACACTTCATAATTTTTTCAGTGTCAATAGTATCATCCTCCTAAATCTCAGAATTGTAATTTTCCTATGTCAATATTTATGGGAAAAGCTGCAGCCGGGGTGTGGAAGGCCCAGCCGGAGTCGGCTCCTGTGACGGCCGCGCGGCTGGAGAGCTGGCGTGGAGCTGCGGCGGGCACGGACCTGGGCGCCTCTTCTCCTCCCTTCCCCCCTTCCCAGGCCGTGCTCCGAAGCCGCGCCTTGGCGGCCCACTCTGCGCCCAGCCTCCCGCGTCCCTCCGCAGCCAGCATGACGCTGCTGTCGTGAGACCTGCACCTGCCACCTCACGGGCCCATGACCGGGTCTGGTCTGCGCCCTGCCCTGCCCTGCTGCTGCTGCAGACTGCGTCCCGGGCCCCTCTTCCCACCCACCCTTACCTCTGCCCCTGCTCCGTGCCCACCTGGGGCGTCCTGGACATCTCGGCCTGGCCTCCCTCCCGCTGCCGCCCCGCCTCGCTTCCCCGCTGGGCTCGAACCCTGCGTTGGGGCGCAGCGGTCTCCGCGCTCAGCCCCGTAGGCTCCCGCACCCGGACACCTGTTGCGCCGCCTCCCAGGTGAGGGCCCGGGGCGCTCCGGCTGGGGCTGCTCTTCCCAGCAAGAGCGCTCCCGCTGCGGCCAGATGCGCAGAATGAACAAGAGAAGTGACATCGTCTCTTAAGGATTCTTTTAAAAAGTAAAAATAGCCATTCTTTTATGTATTTATCTAGAGACGGGGTCTCGCTGTGTCGCGCAGGCTGGAGTGCAGTGGTGCGGTCAGGGCTCCCTGCAGCCTGGGACTCCGGGGCTCACGTAGTCCTCGCCCCTCAGCCTCTCCAGTAGCTGGGACTATGGCGTGTGCCGCCCTGCCGGCTGGGAGGATCGTTCCCGACTGAGCCAGCCTTTGGCTGTTTGTTCTTGCAAGTGTTGTTCCCATATACCCAGCACTGGCTGTGTGTAAAGCGCCTGTTAAATAATACCCAGTAATGCTGAAGGAAGAGCAGATACGTCCCTCTCTAGGGGCGGTAGCATCAGCCTGGATCCTACTCAGTTGCACCAGAACATTCAGGGAGGTTTTGTTTGTCTGTTCTGCTTAATCAATTTTTGTTTGTTATTTTTAAATTTTTAAAAATTATACCGTAAGTTTTGGGATACATGTGCAGAACGTGCAGGTTTGTTACATAGGTATACACGTGCCATGGTGGTTTGCTGAACCTATCACCCCGTCATCTACATTAGGTATTTTTCCTAATGCTCTCCCTCCCCTAATCCCCCATCCCCCGACAGGCCCCAGTGTGTGATGTTCCCCTCCCTGTGTCCATGTGTTCTCACTGTTCAACTCCCACTTACGGGTGAGAACATGTGGTGGTTGGTTTTCTGTTCTTGTGTTAGTTTGCTGAGAATGGTGATTTCAAGCTTCATCCATGTCCCTGCAAAGAACATGAACTCATCCTTTTTTTGTGGCTGCATAGTATTCCATGGTGTATATGTACCACATTTTCTTTATCTGGTCTATCATTGATGGGCATTTGGGTTGGTTCCAAGTCTTTGCTATTGTGAACAGTGCTGCAATAAACATATGTGTGCATGTGTCTTTGTAGTAGAATGCTGATTTATAATCCTTTGGGTATATACTCAGCAATGGGATTGCCAGGACAAATGGTATTTCTGGTTCTAGATCCTTCACTGGAGCTTTTCTTAATGTCTAGTATCACCAATAGCAACTACAAACCATCTATATTAGAGGCTTCAGTGCTGGCAGATGCAAATTGTTTTGAGTATCCCTTGTGTTTGCTTATGTAATTAGCTCGCTTTGCTTTTTCTGTTTGCTTTAGAAGAAGTTTTCAAGGTCAACCTAGAAGTTTAGGTGGGTCAGTAGCATTATCTCAAATCTGTATGTGGAAAATCAACACAAATTTTATCTTTTGGCTCCAAATAAAATTTTGTCAGAAATATTAGGCATTGAAGACTAAGGTTGTATTAGGTTGGAGATTTTTAAACCAGGTTTTATGATAAACTTGCAGAAGTCCACCTACATAGACTCAGTTTAAGTATCATTTGGAAGTACTTCAAACCTTTGTGCATCTCACCTAGGATTTCTCGTGAAGGGGGCTGTAGGCTACGATGATACAGTTTATGAAAGTGTAAACTTTACCTCACCTACCTTCCGAATATAATGTAAAACTCTAATAGCATATTGGATTGCAAAACTCAGTGTAGCGTTGCTTCAGTCCACTGTGTCTTCCTTGGAATAGAAAGTCTGTGCTCCTTCTCTTCTGTGCTGAGCCTCACACCTGTAGTCAGCTGTGTGGCCTTGAGCAGGTCCCTTTGCGTGGCTCTGTGCCCATGATCGTGACTGTGACCTCCTGCACAGCATGACGGGTGCCTTGGGGGATGGACAGGTCCTCTCTGGAAGTGACACTGGATTCAGACACACATACTGCAGATGCAGTGTGCAGCATCAGGAGAAGGCCAAAGGACAGTGGCACTCAATCCTGAGAAAGGGAATCACAGGAAAGGTTAATTTGACCCAAAGGAGAGAAAGGATGAGGGTCAAGAGGAGAATCGTGGAACAACTCAGGGCTCTTAGAGGGAGTGGGTGATGGTGGTTGTAGAAGATGGAAAGAAATGAAAAAGTAGCAAAGGAAAGACAGGAGAAATAGAACGGAAGTCTTGGACCAGTATGTAAGTAGCCAAGAGAAAAGGTCAAAGAGAAGGACATGTTTATGTCACAATAGGAGGACTATTGAGGGAGTGCAAGTTAATGGAGAGGGGAAGCGGGGGCGCAGGGTGAGAGAGAGTCTTGGAAAGAGGCCACAGGTGATGAGAACATCACAAGATTTCACAAGATTACAGGCCACTGCCTCTTGGAGGGAAAAGCAGGTTGTGGTGTGAACTATCAATAACTAAGGAAGTGAAATGATTATGTTAACGTGTTGAACACCTACCCCATGGCAGACAATGTGCCAGGTGCTTTGGACAGATTATACGATTCACTGCTCACAGCACATCAATGAGGAAGATACCAGCATAATCCCCAGTAAGCAAATGAGGAAAATGCAGCTTTGGGATGCCACACACTTGGCAAACATGCAGCCAGGGCTTAATCCAAGCTGTCTAAATTTTGGAGATACTTCCCTAAGTAGGAAGATACTTCCCTAAGTAGGAAGGACATCATTGAAACTAAAGAGAGAAAATTCCTGTGGTAAGGAAAGGGCAGGATCCTGTTGGGAGGTCACAGAGCAGATACACCAGGGGTTTGAGAGGTGGGAAAAGAGATAAACCAAGAAAGGAGACAGAACAAGAAGAAGGAGACAGACAGACAGACAGACAGACCGTGGGGCTGTTTATGGAAGAGCGGTGAGCCTTGCTGTGGGGAGTCGGATAGTTTGACACCAGGACTTTCCAGCTGCCATCACGGAGGGGCAGGTGCAGTAGTTATCTGGATGCGTAGTCATCCTCGTTGCGTTCGACATGGTGTGATTAATCTCCTTAGCCTCGCTTCTCACCCAAGGGTACTCTGCAGGGAATATGTTCATTTATGAATCAATCACCCATGCTTTCATCTAAACTTTGTTTATGTTTCTTAAATCATAGTCCTCTACAACCTTTGGGAGTAATGGACTTGATATTTTGAGTACCTAATGTGTATAGTTTTTGCGTAGAGAGGTTTTGCTGCTCACTTCCTCAGATGTTATGGTCATACAATTTACTGCCCTTGATTAGGGAACTCTATTTACATATGAGTTAATCTTAGTTGTGTATTATTTTGTCAAGTACACATTGATTCTTCAACAGCACTGATTAAATAACTTTCTCAAGAAAAGATAGAAAAGAGTATTTAGGGACTACGTGCTCTTAGTAAGAGCTGACATGCCAATTGATAAAAAAAAACACACAAACAACATCCAAGATATAGGGAAAACCATATATATGAGGCTGAGGTTTCTGAAAAGAAGAGTGAGCCTTGGTGTGGTTGAGTCAGTTCGGCCCTAGGCAGGGGCTGCAGGTATTCCCAGCCTCATGTAAGAGCTTCTACAAATGATAGTCGTAGAATATTTGCTTTCTGCCAATGATAGTATCAAATATTATTTTCATATTTTTAAGAGCACATTAAACACTAAAATAGCTAACACCCTTTATCTGAAAATATCTTAATGCCAATTTACTTTGCTAAGTTAAGTAAATTGCATTCATTTTGAATAGGCATATTCCTTGTTTCCTTGCTTGCAAAGAAACCTGCGAGGTAGGTCCTGTTACTGTTCCCTTTCTACAGGGAAGATAGTTGAGGTTCATGGAGAATGGCCTGCATTAGAAGGAAGTAGCAAAGCTGAGACTCTGACTCTTTTCTGGGTGACTCCAGAAACGTGGTCTTAAAACCGCTGTTATGCCAGGTGTTACACAGGGAATCTTGTTTCCTGTTTCTGGAATTATCTTTTTCAAACCTCGTTTTGATTGTTTGATTTCTCTGGCCACCCTCCCTACAGTGCATTAAATGCAAGTCCTTGGCCTGCTGCCCTGAGCTTGCATCTGGACTTCCTACTTCATATGGGATTTGCAGACCCAAGGTTCCCATGCTTGAGCATGCCTCTGAGTCACGTGGAGGGCTTGTTTCGACACAGCTGGCTGCATCCCACCCCCAGAGTTTCTGAATAAACTGGTCTGAGATGAGGCCCAAGAATGTGCATTTCTAACAAGTGACCAGGTGACGCTGATACTGCGGTCTGGAGACCCTACTCTGGGAATGAGTGCCTGAGACCACAGCGGAAGGAGTTACCATTAGATTGTTTTAACTCAATGCTTAGCGGAGGTCACCTTTTAATACAGAGAATATATTATGGATTTAAGAATTTAAAATAAACCTGATTAAACCACACCTTTTATAGGGGCTGTAAACAGCCAGTGCAAGCACCCTGCCTTTGGAGTCCACATGCTCCAGGTGGAACTGTGTCACACTTCAAGAGTTTACCATCCTGAACTGGTTCTTCTTGTGCACTGCATCCTGTGGCCGCCTTAGTCAGAGCAGTTAAGATGAAAGGGGGCGGGTGAAAATGTCCTGGGCTTTGTCACTCCTAGATCCTACTAGAAATAAGAAAACTCCACTGCCAACACCTGTGGTCCGCACAAGTCCTGGAAGGCTCCACTGTTTGGCGGTTCACTCCGCGGGCTCTGGCATTGGAGACTTTGGCTGGAATCTGGCTGCCCCATAACCCAGATCACAGCCATGACCCTCTGTTTTCCTTCACTGTAGAACAGAGACAGTAATACAGGATGCGTTCGGGGCCGAAGTGAGGTGATATTCACGTATTATGGAGCGGTGTGCTCTCAGTCAATCCCTGTCCTGTTACTTTCACACCAAAAACACCTAACCCCTGCAATTGGTGTGCACTGGGATGGGCACCAGTTCCTGTGCTGGCTGAGGTCATTTTCAGAAGGGATGGATAACCCCCTTGCCTCCCTGGAAGAAGGTAGAGATGAGTGTTCAGATCCAGAGGTGGCTGTAGTGGAAATAGCCCTGTTCCTTCTTGCTCAATGCTTCCTGGGCTGTGAAGTGACTGGCTTCATGATTCTTCTTCCTGACATGTCTTCTTCCCTTTTGAGAGCAATCTGGCTGTCTAAATGTGTCCTAGGACCATGGAACGTTGCTTCTGCACAGATCCTTCCTCTTTCAAGGCAGGAGGCTCCTCAGACCTCCATTCCCGTAGATACCCTGAGTCCTATGGGTGACATAGGAATCCCTGAAGAGGCAAGAGGCACTAGATTGCCTTCCTGCTTCCTGCCCTACCCTGCATTTGACATGCACTCATGATTAACAAGACAAGTAATGACTGTCAGGCTCTCAGCGGCTTGCAGACCATTTCGTATCCTTCCATGTTCGCCTTTAATTTCTGAACTGCTTCACATAGGCGGCCAATGGCTCGTGACAAGCCTGGCAGGGTCACTGAAGCCCTCGGCCTCCCCCTACTTCACCACCCTGAGTGACTTCAGTGCGTACGAGAAGCCAGATATGCTGCTGGTGAGTGGAAAGTACATTACCTCTGACAAATGACTTTTCAGAAAGAGTCGCAATAAAAATATTCTGTTCTTGCTTCCCATCTGCCAAGTAATAGAAATACACTACTCAGTTGGTGCCTTAAAAATTGTTTGACCATAAGTAATATGGTACTTGGGTAGAATGAAGGAGTAATGCTTTCATCTGAACAATTCATTTCCCCTGAAACCTAAAAATAGCATCACACTTGGCTGGATTATTGAGGAGTTTCACAGAGGCTGTTTTTTCAGTGCTGGTGTGCTTATGTAAGCATGCTTTCCTTTAGACAGTGTCTTCAGGCTAAAAAGCAGGTCTGTGTGTGCGTGTGTTTGTGCATGTGCTTGGTAAAATAACAGTCTAAGGTCAGAGGGTTTCTACTGTGAATTATCTGAGGTTGAGAAAGGTTTTATACTTGTGAACCTACTTGTCTCGGTGGCTCACCACATGTGCCATTTCAACACAAATGCATGCTTTTTATTATCATCCATTATCAATAGCCAGGTTTATACTTTTTCTTCCATATAACTTTATAGTTTTTCCTATTGCTGTCATATGAAGTAGCTCATTAGCAACTTTAAAAGAAAAAAAAAACACATAAGCCTGTACGGCAGTTAGATGAGGTTTTATCATTTCCATTTTGAAGATTAGGGAATGGTGCCCCAGTAAGATGAAATGACTTGTCAGGAGCGCCCAGCCCTTCCAACGTGAGTGCCCACATCAGCATTGATGGTCTCCTTTTACCTGACACGAGCTCCTTCTTCTCCTTTATTTCCTATTCCTCCTCTTGTCATGCTTGGGAAACGGAATGTCACTTTAGGTGGAACAGAGGGTAAATATCAAAAAGAAAACGTTCATTTGCTATTATTACTGTCATTACTATGGCTGTTTAAAAGACACTTTTAGTTTTTAAATCTTGATTCTTTAATTTTATGTTTACATCCAGCCTTACAAATAGCAATTTGGTAGTCTCTGCTACCTTTGCAATTTTGCGTGATGATTTTGTTTTACATGTGTTAAATGAGAGGATTTAATTCTGTGATCTTGAAAATTTCTTCCCCCGAAATGGAACTCATGGAGAGAGAGGGAAGAATGGTGAGGCTGGGAAGAGTGATGGGGAGTGAGGGATAACGTGGGCATGGTTAACATACAGATGGATACAGTGAAGAAGATCTAGTGGCAGGTGGCACAGTAGGGTGACTGTAGTTTAAAATAACATATAAATAATAATTAAAATGCTAAAATATAAAATAAATATAGAAAATATATATTATACTATATATATAATGTTTTTAAAAAAGTAACTAAAACAGTAGAATTGGAATGTTCCTAGAGTTCTTAACACAAAGAAATGATAAGGGCACTCACGCCTGTAATCCCAGCACTTTGGGAGGCCAAGGTGGGTGGATCACCCGAGGTTGGGAGTTCAAGACCAGCCTGACCAACATGGAGAAACCCCGTCTCTACTAAAAATACAAAATTAGCTGGGTGTGGTGTTACACGCCTGTAACCCCAGCTACTTGGGAGGCTGAGGCAGGAAAATTGCTTGAACCCAGGAGGTGGAGGTACGGAGGTTGTGGTGAGCTGAGATTGCGCTATCACACTCCAGCCTGGGCAGCAAGAGCGAAACTCCATTTAAAAAAGAAAACAAAACAAAAAAAACACCAATGAAATGATAAGGGCTTGAGGTGATGGGTGCCCCGTTACCCTGGTTTCATCGTTACATACTGTATGACTGTATCAGAACATAACATGTACCCCATAAATATATGCAACTATGAGGTACCCATAATCATTAAAAATAAATACTAAAAAAATGGATTTTAATGTGCCAAAAAATGATTTCTTCCCACCACAAAACATACACAATCAAGATTGATTGAAATTGTAAATGAAGATGAGACTTACAATTCTGGCCAACATGGCGTATTCTTCTTCTTGCCATGCCCCTTCCACAACTGAAACACCCTGAACGTGGTACAACAAAACATGGGAGGATTCTGACAGGTGGAAGAATAAGACCTCAGAACGGAAGACCACCACGGTGGTGGTTTCCCGGGATTTTTGTTGTCTCCTGTGTTTTCCAGACGTGGTGCTGGAGAAGGCTGCATCCTGGAAGCACTGATGGAGAGCTCCAACCAAAGCCCAGTTCCCAGGCAAACACCCAAAACGGCGCCCCAACAGAACGGAAGACATTCCTGACAACTCCTGCCCTGGTCCAGCCAAACACCAACAGAAACATGGCATCTCCCTCCCACTCCCATAGTTCCCTGGGGCTGAACCGGGAACTAATCATCCACCTGTCACTAGCACAGCAGAAACAGCAGCAAAATTCAGATTCCCTGGCAGGCAGTGTTGACCAGCTGACCAGGGAGCTGATCCTCCATCCCTCTCCTGCCAAGCACATGCTGACAGGCCTTAGTAGAAATTGATCTTCCATCCAGTTTTCCCAGTGGGGTAGTGTCTGTAAAGTCCAGTCGGGAGCTAAACTCCACCTTGACCTAGAAACAAAGAAAGTAATCACAAAAGATCTAACGTCTGTGTCACCAGACACCTAGAAGAAAGGAGTATGGGCCTGAAAAAAAATCCAAGGTATAATAGCTGGAAATTTCCCCAAATTTGGCAAGTGCTGAAAGGAAAGAAATACCAACTGTGAATTTTATAGCCAGCAAAAATATCTTTTGGGATATTCTAAGGATATTCCCTTCAAGATATTCTAAGATGAAGGGAAATGTAAGAGAATGTGTCCTCAGTAGACCTACCTAGAAAGCATGTCTAAAATAAGTTCTCTTAGACATGAGGGAAATGCTGACAAAAGAGGGTTGACAACCATGAAGGAAGACAGAACAATGGGATGAGTACATGAGTGATACATACAATAGGCTGCCCCTCTCCTCAAGAGTTTTAAAAACTTCTGTTTGAAGATTGAAACAAAAATTAACATTACTATCTGATGTAGTGCTCAGTGAATGTAGAGGAGGCCTGGGCAACATAGCAAGACCCCATGTCTACAAAATTTAAAAAACAATGAGCTGGGTATGGTGGCACATGCCTGTCATCAGTCCCCAGCTACTCAGGAGGCTGAGGTGAGGGTCGTTTGAGTCCCGGAGTCCGAGGTTATAGGGAGCTATGATCACCACTGCACTCCCACCTGGGCAATAGAGTGAGACCCTGTCTCTATTAAAAACATGTAAAGGAAATTCTGAAGTCATTTCTATTTTAAAAGATGGGAGAATAAAGACTTAATAGAGGACAAGTTTTTAAATTTTGCTCAAAGTGTTAAAATGCTGATACCAATAGGCTCTGATGTATGACTTACGTATACATTAAAACTTAAAATAATCGCTAAAAATCAGACAAAAATATACATTGGAAAACACTATAGATAAATTAAAATGGACTTCCAAAAGATGTTCATGTGATCTGTAAGAATGCAAGAGGAAAAACGAACAGAGGTATAGAAAACAGAACAAACAGAAAACAAGAAATAAATTGGCAGGCTTTAGCCTTGACCTGTCAATATCTATTTTAAATATAAAAGGTCTAAACATAGCAATTTAAAGACAGGGATTTTCAGAATGAATAAAAACTAGGATACAAATTCATTGCATGCTTTCCGATAAACTCACATTAAACGTGACAGCACAGGTAAGTTGAAAGTCAGGTGATGAAAAAAGATATATTATACAGGCACTCACTTTTAAAAAAGCAGGCATGACTATGTCAGATGATGGAGATTAAAGAGCAATGAGAAGAAGGACATTGCATCACAATTTAAAACATCAGTGTAGCAATTAGACGTAGCAGTCCCGAATACGCATGCACCAAAACCATGAACTTCGTGACACCAAAACTAATAGCTTAAAGGAGAAACAAATTCACCATTAGAGGTGGAGATTTCAGCACCCCATGTTTAGTAATTTGTAGAGCTATTAGATAGAAAATCATATAATGTTCATAGAAATAGCACAATTGAAAAGTTGAATATATTTGTCGTTGCCAGGGTTGGGATTAGAGAGGAGGGAGGCTGAGGTGGCCCTGAAGGGGGTCACGAGGGAGACCTGTCACAGTGAACGATTCTGATTGGTTCTGTATCTCAATTGTGGTGGTTGCACAAACCTGTACATGTGATAGGATTGCACAGAACTACACACAGACACACAGACACACACACACACACACACACACGCTTATATGTAAAGCTACTGAAACCTGAATGTGGTTTGTAGAATGTACCGATGACTATCTCCTGGTTTTTTATATTGTACTAGAATTATGCCAGATGACAGCCTTGGGGGACACTGGGCATGGGGTGTGTGGAACCATCCTGGACTTTCGAACATTTGCAACATCTTGTAAAGCTATAATTACTTTAAAACAACTGTAAGGGCCAGGCGCGGTGGCTCAAGCTTGTAATCCCAGCACTTTGGGAGGCCGAGACAGGTGGATCACGAGGTCACGAGATCGAGACCATCCTGGCTAACACGGTGAAACCCTGTCTCTACTGAAAAATACAAAAAAACTAGCCGGGCGAGGTGGCGGGCACCTGTAGTCCCAGCTACTCGGGAGGCTGAGGCAGGAGAATGGCGTGAACCCGGGAGGCGGAGCTTGCAGGCCACTGCACTCCAGCCCGGGTGACAGAGTGAGACTCCATCTCAAAAAAAAAAAAGAAACACGACTGTAAAGCAAATGAAGAATGCTAACACTAAACGATGTGCTGGGTCTGTTGGAGTTGCCTCTGTGTTCCTGGTAATGCTTTTCCTGTCCTCATGTCAATGTGTTTTCCTTTCCTGACCTGATTTGGGTCGGAGTTGTAGTGACACTGCCCTGAAACATACTCCTGTGCACTGTGCACTAGAAGGGCCTTTCTCTTGTGATTGCTGGGGCGAGCTGTGCATGCGAGGATGGGGGTTGTGGGCACCTTTTTTCTAAGGCCAAGGCTCTCCCTGTTCATCTGTGCCAGGGGCACCTCGGCATGGAGCCGCGCACGGTAATGAGGCCTAATTGTTGTGGGGTTTTACGCAAACCATTGAAAGCTAAAAATAAGGCTGTTTGTTTCCTGATGCAGGTGTAACAGCTGTGGAAATGCCCCTGGCTGTGAACCAGGCAGTGTAACCCAGTGAGGAAGTCGTGGTTGGCTGTGTCTATGGATGGGAGGGGAGGATGACTGAGCTTACTTACCCCTTGGATAAATCTTCTTTTCTGCCCAACCCAGTAGAGAGTTAACACTTTATATCCTGTCAGGGTTCTTTTAGAGCTATCTTTAAAAGCATAGAATCTTTGAAAATTGTAACATTCATGCTTTTCTATGGTAACAGCAATGCCTATTTTCTTTGTATGAAATGTGGATAAAGATGAAAGAGGATAAGTATAGATCAGCTGGGAAGATATATTTCTGGTAAACATCCTTCCTTTGTATGCACTGCACAGGTTCTAAAGCCTCCGTTCATTCAGAGGGATTGTGTTTTGATGATTATTAAAGATGGCATCTGAGGAAAGTTAGGAAGTACAGTGCAGATGAGTCATCCGTGGGTTATATTTTAATTTGACTATCTCGGCTGAGTTTAATTGAATACTCAGTGTCTGTTATATAATACAACATTTTTTTCATGTGGTTTGTGGCAATCAGAGCTACACGTCAGGCATAACAACCATATTAAGAGCTTAGCACTCATACAGCCAAATTCCTTCCTAGGCAGTACTTCGGCCTGAGAACTGGAAGGATGCTGTTCCATGCAGGTCCAGGTTCACATCCTGGCTTGCTTTCCCCCTGCTTCGCCAGGCTGTTTCTGGTGGATGAGCTCCTGCATCTCCTTGGGTATCCCCTCTCTTCATTGCGAGACCCCCTCCCATCCCCACTCTCGTCTTCTCTGCGTCCCATATGCATTTCCCTCGCTATACCTGAAACCCCTTCTTGCTCTTGTGCATGTAAGCCTTTCCCTGCACACTACTGTGCTCCACTCCAGAGGCCAGAGGTGCTGCTTTTGTCTGCGTTCCCCAAGCACCTCGTAAATGTTCCCTGGCTGACGAGTGAATATGATGATGAAAAGGGACGCCCATGCAGACATCTCCCAGGGGTCTTGCATACAGGTGCTGAGAATTAAAGGAAACTTTAATTTGACTCAGCTCTTAGATGCCAAGTGTGTTAGATACTGAAGAGTTTGCAAATAATTAAGGGGAGGCAAAGAATTGTGTGCGTGTGTGTGCGTGTACATGTGCTTTGCGTGTGGGTTTGTATGCCTGTGTGTATGTGTAGGCATGTGCATGTATGTGGGTATGTGCTTTGCATGTGGGTTTGTATGTATGTGTATGTGTATGTGTAGGCATGTGCAGGTATGTGGGTATGTCATAGTTTTCTCTTGAGCATATCAGTGTTGAGAATTCAACTGGTGATCAGGAGTCATGAGTCTCCTTCACTGTGACTATCTCAGACTACTCAATTTGCCTGTTTTTACCTACACTAATTGTCAGTGAGGAAATATTTCTTTTAATTTTTTTTTTTATTCTTGGGTGGGCACAGTGGCTCAAACCTGTCATCCCAACATTTTGGGAGTCCACACTGGGAGGATCACTTGAGTCCAGGAGTTCGGGACCAGCCTGGGCAACATAAGGAGACCCCCACACCTCTACAAATAATTTAAAAATTAGCCAGGCATACTGATGCAAGCCTGTGGTCGCAGCTACTTGGGAGTCTGAGGTAGGAGGATCGTTTGAGCCTAGGAAGTTGAGGATGCGGTGAGCCATGAGCACACGCTACTGCACTTCAGTCTGGGCGACAGAGCGAGACCCTGTCTCAAAACCCCTTGCCCCCCCAAACCAAACAAATATTTTTATAATTCATTATCATTTCTGGATGTGGGCACTTGGCATTTCGCTTTAACATCATAACAGCTCTTTGTGGTGTACCGAGCAGGTTCTGTCTCACTTTGCAGGTGGGGAAACTGAGGCTCACAAGAGTTGTGACCAGAAGAGTCAAAACCAGATCTACAACCCAGGTTGTCTGTATCCTGGGTGCTTTCCCCAAAATATCCCACAGAATCTGGCTGCTGTGTGGTGGTGGTTCTCTGTAAGATAAACAGGCCTGGACTTTCGCCAGATTTTGGGAATGGTCCTTACTGTCAAAGCATTTTGGGCAGTTGCCAGTTGCTTTTCATTCTAAATTAGGCAACTATTAACTCTGATGTATTTATCCTCTATATATAGAAGCTTAGAGGAGAGAAACGAGGAAATTGACTTGGGGTTTCAAAAATCCCTCACCATCTGAGATTGGGTGGTTTTAACTATAATGTAACAAAACTGTTTATTACACACATTTGGTTGCTATGGAAATAGCCATAGTTGTCCTAATCAACTGAATATCTAGAGGATCCTAGTGCCACCACATTTACATGTATATTTTCCTTTTTTCTTTTTTCTTTTTCGAGATGAGTCTTGCTCCGTCGCCCAGGCTGGAGTGCAATGGCACGATATCGGCTCACTGCAAGCTCCACCTCCCGGGTTCAAGCAGTTCTCCTGCCTCAGCCTCCTGAGTAGCTGGGAATACAGGTGCCCGCCACCATGTCTGGCTAATTTTTATATTTTTAGTAGAGACTGGGTTTCACCATGTTGGCCAGGCTGGTCTCAAACTCCTGACCTTGTGATCCACCCACCTCGGCCTCCCAAAGTGCTGGAATTACAGGTGTGAGCCACCACGCCCAGCCCCATTTTCCCTTCTGATGCTCAGGCCTTCTGTTAGTGGCCACTCCCTGAAGTGTGCCTTTTAAAGGGATTCCTCCCTGATTCCTGACAATACTGGCAACAAGATGCTTTTACAATGTAGCTGTTTGTGTGGGCCTCCCCATGCGTGGCCCAGTACAGGCTGGCGCCCATGGTGGGTGGTGCTTTCTCTCCAGGAAGGCGCTGGATTATGCTAATAAACTACCCCTTTCTTGACAAAGAACATGTATTTCTTCCTCATTTCCATCTTCTTCTTTCTACTGTCTATTCAGACTACCAGGTGAATCGGTTTGGAAAACGGGATATTTCAGTCAAGTTTATTGAAAAGAGTCTCAAGATTTTCAGCTTTCCATTTGCCGTCATCATGAGACTTAACTATGTTTTTTTGGGGGTGGGGACATCGCCTAGACTGGAGTGCCGTGGCACGATCTTGCAACCTCTGCCTCCCGGGTTTAAGCGATTGTCCTGCCTCAGCCTCCCAAGTAGCTGGGATTAAAGGTGCCCCCCACCACGCCCGGCTAATTTTTGTATTTTAATAGTGATGGAGTTTAACCACGTTGGCCAGGCTGGTCTCAAACTCCTGACCTCAAGTGATCCACCTGCCTCGTCCTCCCGAAGTGCTGGGATTACAGGCATGAGCCACTTGCCTGGACTTAACTTGTTTTAAATAAACTATTGGTTTCATTTTTCAAACAGAAAGTGAAACTTCAACAAGCTAAAGAATAGTGCATGACTTGAACCATTGACAGTGGTCCCATGGCTGCCTCCAACAGCCTCCCAGGCCCGTTCCTGAGCCATCGCAGGCATCTGAAGGCACGATCTTCACCCCTGGGTCTCAAGAACAAAATAGAGTGGACGTAGCCTCTGTATTCATGTGGCTGAATGGGACAGTGAAAACAAATTCCAGGGACTGAAATGGGAGTTGCTTGTAGGAGCAATTTGATCAATGTATTTTACGGTGGTGATTCTCACCTATGACCTGTCGTCCAAATGGGTATCCCGTGACTTTCTTTGTTATTGAATTCTGCTTCTGAGTGTTCCATTTCAACTGGCAACATAGCAGTTCCAGAATGTTTGCAATCAAAATGGCCAATTTCCATTCAGATGTCAATCACCATGCATGAGGAAATCAACATTACCTCACAGATGTGTGAGCACCTACACAAAGCCTGCAAATGCTGGACAGGAAACCTCATGCAAATAATACGGCAGCATTGTCAGGAATGATGCAGGAATCCCTTTAAAATGTACACTTCAGGCAGCAGCAGCTAACAGAAGGCCTGACCATCAGAAGGGAAATGTACATGCAGATGAATGTGTGGCAGCACTGGGATCCTCCAGATATCCAGTTGATTACAAGAACTATGACTATTTCCATAGTCAGCGGCATTCTTTGGAATCAGACAGATGTGTATGGGCTGGAGTGTGTACATATTAGGGCCATAACTTAATGTAAGCTCCCATCGAGTTCTTGACTGCTGCCTAGATAGAGCTGATTTATTGAGATAGGGGAATTGCAGTAGAGAAAGAATTTAATGCACATAGAGCCTGCTAGATGGGAGACAAGAGTTTTATTATTTCCTCAAATCAGCCTCCCCCTAAAATTGAAAAATTCGAAGGCTGGGGTTTTTTAGAGATAGTTTGGTGGGCAAGGGGCTGGGGAATGCTGACTGGTCAAATCGGGGATGAAATCATAGGGACCAAAACTGTCTTCTTCTTGTTTTTCATTCCTGAGTGGGATCACATAAATAGTTGAGCCAGTTTACTGGTCTGGGTGGCACCAGCTGGTCCATCGCAGTGCACAGTCTGAAAAATGTCACAAACATCAGTTTCAGGTGTTACAATGGTAAGTTATCCATAGGAGCGACTGGGCAAGTTTGGAACCTTGTGGCCTCTAGCTGCAGGGCTCCCTAGCCATAAATTCTAATCTTGTGGCTAATTTGTTAGTTTAACGAAGGCAGTCTGGTCTCCAAGTAAGGACGGGGTTTGTTTTGGGGAGGGGCTGTTATCTTCTTTGTTTCAAAGTTGAACTCTAAGCTGAATTCCTCTCACAGTTACTTACGGTTGGGCCCAGGAATGAACCAAGGGCAACTTGGAACTGAGAAGGAAAATGGAGTCAGTTAGGTCAGAGTTCTTTCACTGTCATAATTTTCCTATGTCAGACTTTTCCGTCATAATTTTTCCAAAGGCAGTTTCATTAAGTGAATAAAACCCTTTGAAATTCAGTTACCTGTGAACTAGAGATGACACTTCTGCTTCTCGTGTTTGCTGTGAGAATTTAACAAGGGCCAACTGTATAAATCACCTAACACGGTGTCTGAGACGCACCATGATCTCACTAATACTCCCTTTTCTGGTCTTCAGCTCACTGTGTTTAGAAAAGAAACACAATTTTACCCATACTTGAGCATATGGGGTGGCTAGCTTGTCGCCTAACATCCATCCATAGATTTAGATCATACAGGTCTCTGTTACTAAACTAGGGCAAGTGAGTATTAGTATGTTAGTATTTCGTTGTCAGAATAACTTTGGATTGCATTTGGCAGTTAGGATTCAAGTCAGAGAATTATCAACCATTGATCACCAGTTTTCTCTGAAATAATCTGAACACTGGTGAAGAGAAGCCACTCACCATTTGATACCGCTCAAAGGTGAAGAATATTCCGTTAAATAAAACACTAAAGATAAACCTCTCCTCAGGAGACAAATGGCCAACCCCTAATGAAGCCCATGCCGAGGGTCCTACGGTCGTCTCCTGCTCACGAGAAACTGGTCGCTTCTGGTGTGAGTTAAGATGAATGGAGAGGGAATTGGTTCGGTGGCTCACGCCTGTAATCCCAGCACTTTGGGAGGCCGAGGTGGGCGGATCACAAGGTCAGGAGATCGAGACCACGGTGAAACCCCGTCTCTACTAAAAATACAAAAAATTAGCCGGGCGCGGTGGCGGGTGCCTGTAGTCCCAGCTACTCAGGAGGCTGAGGCAGGAGAATGGCGTGAACCCAGGAGGCGGAGCTTGCAGTGAGCCGAGATCGCGCCACTGCCTTCCAGCCAGGGGGGCAGAGCGAGACTCCGTCTCAAAAAAAAAAAGAAAAAGCCGAAGAACATAATAAAGACTGGAAGTTCCCCAAATAGTGAATTGCGTTTCCCTTCTACCTAAATACAGAAAGGAAGGGTGTTACTTTCCACTCTGAGACAGATGGAGCTACGAGGTAAAGCATCATTATTGCTGTTTCAGTCTCTGTTTGAAACATCGTTTGCTGGGACTTAGATCAACAAGGATCTCAAAACTCAGACAAGAATTTTTTATTTTAATCCTGCATTTTAGGACAGGGGTCCCCAATCTTTTTGGCACCAGGGACCGGTTTCGTGGAAGACAATTTTTTCCACAGATGGGGGATTGGGGGAGGGGTATGGTTTCGGGATGAAACTATTCCACCTCAGAGCATCAGGCATTTGACTCTCATAAGGAGTGTGCAACCCAGATTCCTCACACGTGCAGTTCACAATAGGGTTTGCGCTCCTATGAGAATCTAATGCTGCCGCTGATCTGACAGGAGGCCAGGGTCAGGCGGTCAAGCTCACTCCCCTGCAGCTCTCCTGCTGCTGTGTGGTCCAGTTCCTAACAGGCCATGGGCTGGTCCCAGTCCACAGCCCAGGGACTGAAGACCTCTGTTCTAGGATAGTCAGAGTGAAATGAACAAAGGTTAGCCATGTGTAAGGTACTTAAGGAAAAACCGTAAGTTTGCAGCAAACAAATCATGCCACTCAGGTTTTCTGAGAGACTCTGATTTTATGTGTCAACTAATCTTTATTGGCAACATTTGCTATTTGTGAAGTTTGGGAAGGATGAACTGAGTTTGCCTTGCACTGAGTCCCTAGACAGTCTATCATTCCGGAGCTGGAGGGAAATGAGAGATGACGACTGGCTCCCTTTTTTACGGGTGTGGAGGCGGAAGCCCAGGTAGGTGAGTTCTGTTGAGAGTGACAAAGCTCAGCTCGGGGCTGTCCCCTGTACCACGCGGCCTGACAGAGGAGGCAAGCGCGCTATCTGACCGCTGTGAAAATATGCATCCGTATCTGATGGCTGTTAAAACATGCATGTCCCAAAGCAACGAAGAGATGAGAGGCAAATAACAGAAATGGAAAACTAACTTGCCCAAATATGCTAGTCAGAGGTTTAATAACCATGATATAAAAAGAGTGCTATGATAAGAATAACTCCAACCCCAAACAAAACAGTGATGCAGATGACGTGTGCTTGGAAATAAAAAATGTAAATGAAAACAATGATGAGCTTCCTCTTTGGTCTGTCTGATGAGCTGACTAGCAGATGCCTGAGGTGTGAGGCCGTTCAGGTGTACAGGCACCGACAGGTACAAGTACACAGGTATGCAGAAACCGAGGGTTTTTCCATGTGCTCGTAGGCACAAAATGTGCATTCACCCCCAGTGTGCATCCTACAGAGTAATAATGTGGAAGCTTGCCTTTACGTCTGTGGAGGTGTTCATTGTTATGTTATTTACAATAGTTACAAGAGAGAGGTGGGTTAAATAAATTATATATCGACAGTAGATTTGCACATAATGAAGTGATTATTAAAGAATTTTGAATGTGGAAAGATGTTCAGCGTGAAATTTTACATAATGTGAAGCACGCAGCGCAAAATTCAATATAAGCATGGTCTCTACTATATTAAATTAACCCGTATGTGCAACACAAACTTGTAAATCAGTTCACCAAAATATTCACAATACTTATCTCAAGATAGTGGGGGTTTTGTTTGCTTTATTTTTTATAAACATTCTGCGATAAACAGAAATTATGTTATAATCAGAGAAAGGAATATGCTTATTTAAAAATAATTGCTAGACAGGGCATGGTGACAGTGTTAGCTACTCGGGAGAGTGAGGTGGGAGGATAACGTAACCCCGGGAAATCGAGGCTACTGTGAGCCATGATTGTACCATTGTACTCCAGCATGGGCAACGGAAGTGAGACCCTGTCTCCAAAAAAGGCAAAACTAAAACCAAAACCAAAAACAAACAAACAAATAATTTACAAAGATAAATTAAATTGAACCTCCCTTGCCTTTTTTCAGGTAAGGTCTCACTCTGTCACCCAGGCTGGAGTGCAGTGGTACAGTCACAGATCACTGCAGCCTTCCTGGTCTCACATGCTCCTCTTAAATCAGCTTGCCCAGGAGCTGGGACTACAGGTGTGTGCCACCTCGGCTGGCTTTTTTTTTTTTTTTAATTTATTTTTTGGAGAGACAGAGTCTCACTATGTTGCTCAGAATGGTCGCAAACTCCTGGCCTCAAGCAGGCCTCCTGCCTCGGCCTCCCAAAGTGCTGGGATTACAGGTGTGAGCTACGGCACTTGGCCAAACCCATTTTTAAGAGCACCTTTATTGGCCAGGCGCGGTGACTCACGCCTGTAATCTCAGCACTTTGGGAGGCTGAGACGGGCGGATCACGAGGTCAGGAGATCGAGACCATCCTGGCTAACACGGTGAAACCCTGTCTCTACTAAAGAATGCAAAAAATTAGCTGGGCGTGATGGTGGGCACCTGTAGTCCCAGCTACTCAGGAGGCTGAAGCAGGAGAATGGCATGAACCCGGGAGGCAGAGCTTGCAGTGAGCCGAGATTGTGCCACTGCACTCCAGCCTGGGCGACAGAGTAAGACTCCGTCTCAGGAAAAAAAAAGAAAAGAAAAGAAAAACACCTTTATTTACCACAAATTAAAAAATTTGAAGTCATCGAACTTTGAATATTATATTTATAGCGCATCTTCTGTAGATTGCAAGAAACAGCTATGGCTGACCTCATAATGGTATTATTTTCTGGTGTTCTTTGCATTTGGGATTTATTGTTTTAACATTCAAGCAGTTTATTAGTCCGAATAAGCATTATAGTCATGATCTGATTGAGTACTTTTCCAAGCTTCTTCCCAAATTTTCCATGAGCCTTGAAAAAAGGAACTTACCTAAATATTCAAACACTGCGGTTTATTCCTTCTCAGTTTCTACATGCTTCCTGTTTAAAAAATATTTTGGCCAACATTTATTCGATGTATTGAGAACTTTACATGCCTAGTTCTGAAACTGCCTTTGCAAAAATTATGACAGGAAGAAAATTGTGACAGTGTAAAAGATCTGACGTAACCATAACCACCCAGTGGGTTCATTTTGTCTGCTGCCCCGGTACAGCCAATATATCAAGATAGAGGGATTGCATAGAGAGTTTAACTCACGCAGAGCCAACTAAATAGGAGACTGGAGTTTTATTACTCAAATCAGTCTCCCTGAAAACTCAGAGTCTGGAGTTTTCAAAGGATAATTTGGCGGTTAGGGGACCAGAGAGTGGGGAGTGCTGATTGGTCAGCTTGGAGATGAGATCATGGGTGATTGAAGTGGATTCTTCTTGCTGTCTTCTGTTCCTGGGTGGGATTACTGAACTGGTTGAGTCAGATTACCGGTATGGATGGTGCCACCTGATGCATTAGAATGCAGGGTTTGAAAAATATCTTGAACATCAGTCTTAGGTTTTACAATAGTGACGTTATCCGTAAGAGCAATTGGGAGGTTCAGAATCTTTCGGCTTCTTTCTGCATGACTCCTAAACCCTACTTTCTAATCTTGTGGCGAATGTGTTAGTTTTACAAAGGCAATCTTGTCTCCAGGCAAGAAGGGAGTTTGTTTTGGGAAAGGTCTGTTATCCACCTTATTTTAAAGTTAAACTCTAAACTAAGTTTCTCCCAAAGTTAGTTCTGCCTACTCCCAGGAATGAACGAAGGCAGGTTGGAGGTTGGAAGCAAGATGGAGGCGGTTAGGTCAGAACTCTTTCACTGTCGTAATTGTTGTCCCTGTTGTAATTTTTGCAAAGGCAGTTTCAGTTTTACTTGGTACTCAAAATAATCCACTAAGGTGTATACCCATGTTATCCTTATTTTAAAGAGGAGGAAAGCAGGACTTAAAACTTCAGGCTGTCAGACTCTCCCTTTTCTGCCCCACATCATTCATTTTCAATTTCCTGTATTCTGGAGATAGAATAAATCAGCGTGAAGAAACATTTTCATTGTTGCAGTACAAAAATACAGATTTACCCTCCTTTTAGGGTACAACTCAGTGGTCTAGGAAACTGCAAATCTTCCCTTGTTTTTTGAAGCCATACATTGGAAAGGATTAAGGGTTTCATCTAAGCTAATGCTCAACTTGCTGTTGACTATTTCCAGGAAAGGTTTATGGCCTCTATTTATACTTCTACATCTATATTTATATTTGTGATATATTTTGATTAAGGACATATTTATGTTTTGATGGAATTATGGCTCCAACTGTTTCTATTGCATCATGCAGTTATAATTCATGTGATTTTTCTTTGGTTGTATTTGTCATCTTTGTTTCTGATAAGATGTTAGCCTCATGATTATAAGAAAACCAAATTCTGCCAAAATGCATTTAAAGAGGTTTATTCTTAGCCAGTAGGAGTGACCATGGCCTGGGTTACACAAACTCAAGAGGTCCTGAGCAAGAGTGCCTGAGGCCGTTCAGTTAGTTTGGTTTTACAGTTTGGTTCCATACATGAATTGCAGATAAAATCGTCAGTACCTGGAAGGTACACATAGGTTCTGCCACAAAAGGAGGGACATTGGGGCTTGCAAGTCATAGGTGGGTTTTAGAGATTTCTTGGTTGACAGTTGGTTGAGAGTTAAGCTGTTATCTAAAGACTTGAAGTCCTGGGGAAAGGAATGCCTGAGTTAAGATAAGGGGGTTGTGGGGCTAAGGCTTTTGTTACATAGAGGAAGGCTCATAGGTGGCAGCCCTCAGAGAGAATAGATGGTGAATGTCTCTTCTCAGACCTTTAAGGTGTCAGGCTCTCAGTTAATCTCTCCTAGATCCAGGAAAGGCCCATAAAGGGAAGACCTGGCTGCAGGAATGGAGATGCTCTACAGTGAAAATTTTCCCCACAAAAGATGGCTTTGTAAGGGATGTCTCAATCTGTTAGTCCTGTGGCAGCCATTTTGAAATATGTCAAAGAAATATATTTTGGGATAACATGGTTTGATTTCCTTCAGGGCCTCCTGTCTGCCATGTGATGCTGCACCGGAGTGAGGCTGGAGAGCGAGCCACATCGTATCGGGTTAAGAAAAAAACCCATCGAAATGAGATGTTACGGTTTTTAGGGTGTGACTCCCCAAGTGCCTTAGATATGAATTTTGGCAAGAGGTAAAAAAGGTCAGAGTTTAGTTCTCACTTGAGAGCAGTTCACCATGTATAAGAATTATTTCCCTTTCTGATCTTCTTAGCATTATCTTAGCGTTTAGGAATGAGCTCTAACCACTGATTTTTCCTCGGTCAGAAACCACTAATACAAGGGATATTTGCACCTGATTTTTATAGCTCTGAACATAGTTGAATATTCCCACAAGTCACTATGTACACCCTCTGTATTTTATCAGCAAGTAGCTGAATGCAGAAGGATGATACTAAGGCTGAAGTTAAAGTGATGCAGGATTCTTCTTGGCTCCTTTGCTGGACACACCACAGGGGTCCCCTGTTGATTCAGTCCATGCGCTCAACCCCTTGTGGGAGGGAGTGTGTGAACAAGCAGGTGAGGGATCCAGTCAGCTGTGCTGGGCACCAGCAGGAGCAAGCTCTGTGTGGGGCCTGCGGTGGCACCTCGGTGGGGTTGCCTGAGACCCCGAAGCTCCAGAGGGGGTGTTCCGGTGCTGTCCTAGCTCCACAGTCTGCAGATGGCAGTGTGTTAGCACTTCAGCTGGCCCCTTGTGGCAGTGCCCAGAGCAGTTGCCCTCTGTCAGCGAGGGCAAAGGGCCCGTGTCACAGCCTTTCTGGGTACCCATACTCCATAGGTCCCTAGCCCTTGTCTGGTGTCCAAGAAGAATGAAGTCGGGTTGGTGGCACAGACAATTGAAGGATGGTGAAGCCGGAGAATTTTCTTAAGTGATGAACATGGCTCTCAGTAGAGAGTGGAGCTGGAGAGGGGACAGGAAGGGCAGGCCATCTTTCCTGAAGTCCAATTGCCTCTTCTCTGAAGTCCGTCTCCTCAAAGTCTGACCGTCTCCCCATCTACCAAGTGAGTCTGGGGTCTTTATAGGCACAGGATGGGAAGTGCCTGCTGATTGGTTTGTGAGCATGCAAAATAGGTTAAGGCGAAGACACCACTCAAAGGTGGGCACTACAGTGTAGAAAACCAATTAGGAAAGGGTAGGTATATGTAAACTAGGTGAAGGGTGAGGATCAATCAGAAGGAAGGCAAGTTCTCAATCCAGTCTGAGGATTTAACTTAAAACTTGTCTTTCAGGCTTTCAGTTGTCTTCAGCTTGGAGGTGGGGTTTCACTGGGTACTTGCCCCGTCTGTCTAGGCATTTAGCTGCCTCCTGTTGCTATCAGAAGGAACTATTTCCATTTACTTCTGAAGTCAGAGGGATCCTCTGAAAATCTGCGTCTCTTTTGGCCCTACTGGGTCTTCAGCCTGACCTCTCCTTCTTACAGGTTAAGTCCTTCTCTCAGCATCACCCACTGCAGCCCAGTTACCCAGGTCTGAGTCCTTCACTGCTCAGATGGGGCTAAGGATATGCGTGGGGCTGGGGTGAGGCCAACTTGACTCCACTTTTGAACGGCTGTGAAATCCCAAGGGAGTTCATTAACCCAATACTCATCTTTCTCACCCGAGAAATGGCGCGATAACAATGCGAGACTTGGAAGGCGGCGGGGTGATGTACACGAAGCGTGTAACAGCGCTCTGGACAGGAACTGAGTGTTTCAGCGACGCACAGCCTTGGCGTGGTGATTATTCCAAGCTCATTGCTGCTGGGCTGCTGAGGGAGCTGGACAAGGCCACATAAACTTGCTGGCTGGCTCCACTACAGATGCACAGTTTCAGTCTCTGTTGGACACTCAGAACTGCTCAGAATTTTGTTTTGGTTTTGTGCCCAATTATCTCTAAACATAGAATTGGACTGTTTTATCTCACTAATAAAATATCCCCTTTGGAGGAGATTCGGAAATTACAAAACATTATTAAAGACTGAAATTAAAAACTCACAATCCCACCCCTCTGAGACAGCGATGATTCCATATTTCCATATTTTAGTGTATTTTCATATTGATGTCTCCATAGCTACCATCTATCTATGCATTCATCCGTCCATTCTTTTATCGACTTATCTTCTCTCTCTCTCTCTCCCTGTCCTCTCTAATTACACACACACACACACACACACACACACACGCACGCACGCACGCACAGCCTTGTATCTGTCCTGCTTTCTTCTATGGGCTCAGCACATTTTCCTTCCTCCTCATCAGCTCACTTTCCCTGTAGCGGGCTGTTACAAGAACCTGACATGTCTCTTTTTTTTTTTTTTTTGAGATGGAGTCTTGCTCTGTCGCCCGGGCTGGAGTGTAGTGGCCGGATCTCAGCTCACTGCAAGCTCCGCCTCCCGGGTTTACGCCATTCTCCTGCCTCAGCCTCCCAAGTAGCTGGGACTACAGGCGCCCGCCACCTCGCCCGGCTAGTTTTTTGTATTTTTTAGTAGAGACGGGGTTTCACCGTGTTAGCCAGGATGGTCTCGATCTCCTGACCTCGTGATCCGCCCGTCTTGGCCTCCCAAAGTGCTGGGATTACAGGCTTGAGCCACCGCGCCCGGCCCTGACATGTCTCTTTACACTACCTCCCTTCAGCCTGTCTTGGTCCATTCCTGCTGCTATAACAGAATACCACAGACCAGGTAATTTATAAACAATAGCAATGTATTTCTCACAGTTCTGGAGACTAGGAGGTCCAGGAGCAAGGTGGCAGCATGTTTAGTGTCTGGTGAGGACTGCGGTCTGCTTTTAAGGTGCTGCCTTGCTTCTGGGTCCTCACGTGGTGGAGGGAGAGGAGAGAGAGGAATGCTGTGTCCTCATATGGAAGAAGAGACAGAAGGGCATGGCATGTGCCTCTAGCCCTTTTACAAGGGCGCTAATCCCTTTTGTGAGGGCAGAGCCCTCATGACCTAATCACCTTGAAACCCCCACTTCATGACGATCGCCAAGGTGATCAGGCTTCAGCATATGAACTTTGCAGAAATGCATACATGCAGATCATAGCAATGCTTATCACCGTAGCCAATGACCCAGCTTCTGGATCCACCAAGAAAACAGCGCGAGAGAAGTAGATGGTTCTGCTGCCTCCGTGCTCGCCCAGACCCTCTGTATCTTCTCACCTCTTAGCTCTTTGCTATTTCCACACTTGCATCTCTGCTTACCTCCTCCATGACTCAGCTTCTCCTGCCACCCGCTCTGCAGGCACCCCACAAGCTCCGGCGCCTCCCTGGAACCCCACCAGTCATCCACATTCTGAAGGCACCCCCTTCTCTCCACCCACCTGCTGCTAAAAATCCCAGCCACTGTCAGTTCTTTCCTTCCCCATCAGAGAGGAGCCACGGTCTCCACACTAGTGATTCTGTCTCCTGCCTCGCCCTGCCGAGGCACCTTTGGGCTTCTGCCTGTGGTTTTACAGACCCTGTTTCTCTCCTGTGACCTCTTGGGTCCCCAAGACCTTGGCCTCTTCCATATGTCTTGTCTCAAACTTTTTGCCACATTATTCTTGGCTCCCTGAGATTCCCACTGTCTGGTTCTCCTGCTGCTCCCTCACTGTTCCTCCTCAGTGTTTTTAACTGATGACCCTTTCTCTGCCCCTTTCTCCAGGATCATGAGGTTCTCACTGTACACCCTCTCCGTGGTTTTTTCATCCATGCCAAAACCTCCACTTATTTTAAATTTAGAGCTTTAGCACTTCTCTTCCACATGCACAGTGATTGCTCCTCCCTAGTTTGCCCCACAGGCACCTCCAGATTACTCTGTGCGAAACAGAACATTCTTACAATAAATTATTGTTGAACCTTAAAAAGGAAGAAAAGTCTTAGACATGGTTCCACATGGATGCACCTTAAGGATATTATGCTAAGTGAAAAAAGCAGTCACAAAGGACAAATGCTATGTGACTCCACTTATATGAGGTTCCCAGAGCCATAAATTCAGAGACAGAAAGGAGAATGGAGGTGGCCAGGGGCTGGGGCTGGGGGCAGAGGGTTGGTGTTTAATGGGCACAGAGTTCCAGTTGGGGTGGTGGAGAGTTCTGCAGATGGACGGTCATGACAGTAGCGCAACAATGGGAATGTACTTCATGCCGCTGAACTGAACACTTACAGACCGTTAGGGTGGTAAATCTTGTTAGATGTGTTTTACCACAATTGGATAAAAAAGATAAGTTTTTCCCCTTCTCTTCTGATCTGTCTGCTTGCTTACCAGTGTAACCCGTTAGTTGTCTCTGTTTTGAGAAGGCTGTGGGCCACTGCTTTTCCTCCTTGACTAGCGGTGGGGGAGGCAGCTGTGCCCCTGGATACTTCAGATCGTCCCTAGTGCTGGCCAGGCAGCCCCACTCTGGGATCCTGCCTTATCCTGCCTTTTCTAATAGTCCCACAGGTCCCGCTGTGGCCTGGGTTTGCTTTCATCTCTTGAGAACATCTACTACTTCCCTTGAGTCTACAGACTGCATTCCAAATTGTCTTTTTTCAAATTGAAAAAAAATTCAAATTGTACCCCGTTGTGTAGAATGCCTGGCCTTGGCACCTGCTCTCTGTTTACCAGGCCTGATTGCACTGTCTCCTTTCTGTGACAAGCAGATTTACAGACCAATGATCTGCACACAGAAACGAACTCAAAATGCATCCTGTACCTGAATGTAAGAGCTAAAACCCTAAAACATTTGGAGAAAAAAACCCTAGTACTAAATCTTCCTGATCTTGGGCTCAGCAAAGATTTCTCAGACATGACTTCAAAAGCCCAAGTGATGAAAGGAAACATTGATAATTTGGACTTCATCAAAATTTAAAACTTCAGTTCTTTGAAATACCGTTAAGAGACTGAAAAACAAATTCACAGCCAGGAATAAAATATTTGCAAAGCATATAACTGACAAGGAGCTTGTATTCAGACTATATAAATAACTCACACAACTTAAAAATAAGAAAAACAAATTTTAACATATATAGGCAAAGACTCTGAATAGATATTTCTCCAAAGAAGTTATAGGAGGCCGGGCGCGGTGGCTCACGCCTGTAATCCCAGCACTTTGGGAGGCCGAGGTGGGCGGATCATGAGGTCAGGAGATCGAGACCATCCCGGCTAACACGGTGAAACCCCGTCTCTGCTAAAAATACAAAAAATTAGCCGGGCGTGATGGCGGGCGCCTGGAGCCCCAGCTACTCGGGAGGCTGAGGCAGGCGAATGGCATGAACCCGGGAGGCGGGGCTTGCAGTGAGCCGAGATCATGCCACTGCACTCCAGCCTGGGCGACAGAGCGAGACTCTGTCTCAAAAAAAAAAAAGAAGTTATGTGGATGGTCGATAGGGAAAAGACAGTTAACATCATTAGTCACTAGGGAAATGCAAATTAGAACCACAGTGAGATACCATTTACCATTTAATGCCAGCTAGGATGACCATAATTTTAAAAAACAGAAAATAGTAAGTGTTGATAAGAATGTGTAGAAATTGGAAACTTTGTATGTTGCTGGGGTGAAGGTGAAATAATGCAGCTACTTTGGAAAAACATGTTGGCAGTTTCTTATGTTATTTAGCATATGACCCAGAAATTCTGCTGCTAGGTGTACACCCAAGCAGAATGAGAGCACTGTACCACACAGACTCAGACGTGAGTCTGTATAGCAGCAGTATTCACAATTTCCCAGAAGTGGAATAACCCACATGCTCACTAACTGGTAAATGCATGAACCAATTAGCTTATTCATACGATTTAATCATGCTTGGCAATAAAAAGAAATGAAAGACGGATACATGCTACCATGTGGATGTGCCTCAAAAGTATGATGCTAAGTGAAAGAAGCCAGGCACCAAATACCACGTGCTATATGATTCCGTTTATCTGAAATGTCCAGAATAGGCAAATCCATGGAGCCGGAAAGTGGCTTAGGGGTTGCTTGAGGTGATGGACTGTGAAGGGAGAGTCACTGCAGATGGGCACCAGGTTCATTTCTGGGGTGAGGGATATGTTCTCAAATTAGACTGCAGTCATGGATGCACGACCATCAGTTTGCTACAATAAATGATTTATTGTACCCTTAAAAACAACTGAAATTTTTGATGTGTAAATTATACCTCACTAAAACTATTAAGAAATAGGTCCCATTATTTGGTAAAAGATTACTGAAATGTGGAAAATTATTTTTCACATATTCTTAACACGAGGCGTGTGAAGATAGTTCCATTTCTGTTAACAAGTCACTATCTTTGGATACACACATCCAGATATGCACTGTCACTGTCACACAGAAAATGACCAAAAGAGTTCACCAGAGCACGAACAAGTGCTTTTTTTTTTTTTTTTTTGGAGGGGGAGACATGGTCTCACTTCACCTAGGCTGTAGCGCATGGTGTAATCATAGCTCAGTGTGACCTGGAACTCCTGGGCTCCAGCGCCCCTCCCGCCTCAGCCTCCAGATCGCTGGGGCTATGGGCACACACCACCAGGCCTGGCTCACGTTACACATTTTGTAGACAGGGGGTCTCACTCTGTTTCCCAGGCTGGTCTCAAATGCCTCAAGCCATCCTTCCTCCTTAGCCTCTTAGAAAAAGTGTTGAAATTACAGGCGTGAGCCACTAAGTGTAGCTTTGTATTGGAGACATTGGAAGTGTTTTTCATTTTCTCCTTTTAGCTCATTTGAAAATTTTGCTACAGATCTATCAGGTTTTCTGTGGGTCTCCCTCACATGCCCACGTGTCCGTGAGTGGAACTGTTCTCATGTGGACTCACCGTGGACTTGCCGCGCGGCTCCTCAGGCTACGGACAAATCATCAGGCAAAACATCAGGTTAAGCTGTTGTTTGGCAGCTTAAGCTTCTCCCCAACACAGCCATGTCTGACTGTTGCTGTCACCACGCCTCGTGGGCTGCAGCGGTGTATCCGTCTGCTAGGGCCGCCGTGACAACGTACCACAGACCGTGGTCTTCAACAACAGAAGTTCATTCCCTCACAGTCCCGGAGGCCGGAAGCCCCAGATCAAGGTGCCAGAAGGGTTGGCTCCTTCTGAGGACCTGGAGGAGAATCTGCCCCAGGCCTGTCCCCTCCTTGTGGTGGTGGCTGGCCATCTTTGGCGTTTCTTGGCTTGTACAAACATCATCCTGATCTCTGCCTTCTCCTTCACAAGGCCTTCTCTCTGTGTGCGTGTCTGTCTCCAAGTCTCCTCTTTGTAGCAGGACACCAGTCGTCTGGGATAAGGGCTTACCCTCGCAACCTCATTTTAATTTAATCATCTCTGTAAACACTTCATCTCCAAATAAGGTCACATTCTTGAGATATCAGGGCTCAGAACCCCAACATGTGAATTTGTAGAGAAGACAAATTTCCATATAGCAGTAAGACTGAGATTTTTAGTGCAAACCCAAAAATGTGCAATAGCTTCTCAATGCTTTCCAAACAAAACCAAAAATCTGTACCAGAGCCTCTCATCTCGGAGTGACTAATCCTGTCTTCTGCTTCTGGTCTGAACGTCCATCCCTGCAACCCCTGCTGGGCCCGTCAACCTGTTCCCTCACCTCCTGCTCTGGGTACCCTCAGTCATCACTGCCCAACTCCCCGTCACTTCTCATGGTGTAATAGTTCTGTGGATGTCGGTCAGTGTCTGCCTCTCTCATTGAATTCCACGAAGCCGCACTAAGGCAGGCAGTGTCTGCAACATAGGAAGTGCTAAACAAGTACTTGTTGAGTGAATGGAAAAGGGAAGGATCCACAGTTCCGGTGTTTGCTAGCCTATGAGCAGGATCCCGACAGTGTCTTCCTGTCTCCCCTGTGACGGCAGGTGGGGGTTCACCATAGTGTTTGTGGAATAAATGAAAAAGTAACAGAAGAGGAGGGAAGTTTGCACTTTGGAGGTCAGACCGAGGTCACCCATGGGACTGCTCCTGTGTCAGAACCAGTAGGGGGAAGCCCCGCCATGTGTGTGTGTGTGCATGCTTGTGTGCACGTGCGCCATGTGTGTGTGTGTGCATGCATGTGTGCACGTGCGCCATGTGTGTGTGTGTGCATGCATGTGTGCACGTGCACGTGCACACACAGTGTCACGAAAGCTGGGTGCATGTTGTTTCTATGACGTTCTCCTTGTTCAAAGAGAATGCTGGTGATAGGAGCGCTGACCTCTGTGTCGTGGGGGGAGACTGAAGACTCCACAACATCAACGTGGCTCCTGCCTGGAGTTGAAAACGACCCTTTGGCCGGCACCCATCGCTGTTGTTTTCAGAGTTTGCTGTAGGGAGTGACTCTGATCTTGAGGGGTTCAGGTTGCCTGGTGGATGTGGCCAAAATGGGCTGTGCCATCTCTGACAGCGCCTCGTCCCTTTGCATGGCCTGCTCTTCTGCTTTGTGGCGTCCCATCACCCTGAGGCTGTGTCCCACCATGACTGCAGTCAGGCACCTGGACCCCAGGATGGGGGCACGGGGCAGTGCACGAGACCAGGGGAGAACAGCTCCTCGGGGAACTGTTACATAGGGCCTGTGATGTTGTGGAGAAACGTAAAATCTTTGCACGGACAGGATCTTGCTGGCCATCAAGGATAACCTTCTTATGTTAGATGAGCAACTGACAGAGTGCAGAATGGAGGAGACAGTCTAAGAAGGTCAGGGTGGAGGTGTCAGCTGAGGGTTCTCTGGTGAGATGGGACAGATGGGAAAGACTTGTGAGATGATGAAAACAGAGGAGGGCCACGTGAGAAGAGTAGCAGGGAAGCCCTGAGGGACTCAGACTGGCGATACCGGTGTAGCAGGGAAATCAAGCCCGAAGCTGTGGACTGAGTCCATAACATATTTCTTTTATAAACTTGGTGAGGCAAATGTAATGAATAAATGAATAGAAAATGTTGAATGGATAAGCACAATAACTGAGTTCATAAATAAATGAATTTATTTAATAAATACTCATCTGTTGAGTGATAATCTTTCTTGCAAATAACTCACAATATTTAAAAATTGTGTATCAGTGCAGCTCTGTATTGCTGCTTTGGTGTGTGTGCACGGAGGGGTACACATACATATATGCATATATATGCAGGTAGATAGAGAGGAGGGGGGAATTATGTGTAGGATAGCATTTAGACTATTTTTAGCATGAGAACAGTAATTCAAAGTGTCCTTCATGTTTCTCATTTCTTTGCAGGCTTTGCAGGAACTGCACAGCTAGGATTCAGCCACTGTGAACCTAACATGACTTATAAATTCATTTTTTTTCCTTTCCAGGAGTTTGGGGTTGAAAATGTGTGTATTGAGTTGTCCCTCCGTATATTCAGGGAATGGGTTCCAGGACCACCCCCATACCTCCAAGTACACCAAAATCCACACATACTCAAGTCCCGCAGTCAGTCCCATGGAACCCATGTATACCATATACGAAAAGTCGATCCTATATTTTTGACTCACATTTGGCTGCAGATTCAGAACCCGCGGATATGGAGGTTCAACTATATTTACTGAAAACACGCTGTGGGCCAGGGTTGGTGGCTTATGCCTGTAATCCCAGTGCTTTGGGAGGCTGAGGCAGAAGGATTGCTTGCAGCCAGGAGTTCAAGACTGGCCTGGGCAACATGATGAGACCCTGTCTCACAGAAATTTCTTTAACAAATTAACTGGGCATGGAGGTGAGTGCCTTTAGTCCCAGCTACTTGAGAGGCTGAGTCGGGAGGATTGCTTGAACCCAGGAGTTTGAGGCTGCAGCGAGCTGTGATCGAATCACTGTACTCCAGCTTGGGTGAGAGTGAGACCTTGTCTCTAAAAAAAAAAGAAGAAAAAAGAAAACAATCTGTGTATAAGTGGGCCCCTACGGTTCGAACCTGTGTTGTTCAAGGGTCGGCTGTCTGTTATCCCTGTTCTTTATTCCCGAAGCCACTTCATTACATCCCTGTTCTTTATTCCTGAAGCCACTTCATTACTGCAGGACACCAATCCGGGTCTTGCTGTCAGCTGTCCTCCGTCACAGCCAGGGAAGCCAAGGCGCATCTGGCCATGGCCCAGCCGTGAACTGGCAAAGTGGTGTCGGCGTGGTAAGTGTGGCCCACGGGCAGTGCTGATGGAAATGACCAGAGGCAGATGTGATCTACCTGTCAGGTCCAGAGGCTTCAATCAAGGACAGTTGAGGGGCGGAAATAGAATGCTGGAAACCTTCATTCTAACCAAGAGTTTGTATTCCATAGGAATGCTGGCTCCTGCACCTCAGTGCCCTTCTCCTTTAGTGTCATCTTTGAATATCAGCTATGCCAGTCAATTCACTTTCCTGTCCCTTCACTGTCTTGCCTTCCTCTGGCCAGTGTCAGAGGGAAGGCATCCCAGAGAGGTGAGGGGAGATGCCAGCTGGCTGAAACAAGCCGCCTCTGCAGAGCCTCCCAACGTTGGCTCCAGCTCTGGGAAGTCGTAGCATGCAGTGAGCAAGTTCTAGGTGTTATTTCTCCGCCTCACGTCCTGCGCCAGAAGGCGATCTGATCATTGCAGGCTGTCATTCCTAAAGGTCTATTTGATAATGGGCTGTAGCGGCTGAGATGGGAGTCTACAGGTCTTCATAGATGTTCGCCACTCCTCATACTGTTCTGTTTAACCTTGTTCCTGGACAAGGTTAGAACAGGGCGTTGGATTTTGAGCCAGGGCATAGCAGGAGACAGTCAAAAGGATGCAGCTTTTGTGACATCACATCCTATACATCTTAAGCGACAACAGTTTCACAGTTTTAAAGGTGAACGTAAAGCAAGTGAATCGTGACTGATCAAATTACCATCTGTTAATTATATTGCCAGTTATAAATTATAAAACCTAATTTTGATTAACACAGCAGCTAATGAATTGACATCTCTGGTTATGTTACAACTGCATCTGGCATGCACAACTCCAAGCTCATGGGAGGTTTGGACAGTGTATCTCTAAGCTGTGTTATCATCTCCGCAGTGGCTGAATCCTGGCTGGGCAGGGCCTGCAAAGGAATGAGAAACATAAAGGATACTTTGAATTATTGTTCTCACACTAAAAATAGTCTAGCTGCTATCCAACTTGAGGCAACTCTCACATATGGAAAACCTGTATTTTAATATCCAACCTTACTCACAAAATCAGGAAAATGTACAATTAACTTGATAGTTGATGCTTTAACCAGTGCCATGGTGAATAGAGACACCTTCTACTACTTTTTCTTTTTCTTTTTTTTTTTTTTTGAGACAGAGTCTCGCTCTGTTGCCCAGGCTAGAGTGCAGTGGCGCTATCTCAGCTCACTGCAAGCTCCGCCTCCTGGGTTCAGGCCATTCTCCTGCCTCAGCCTCTGGAGTAGCTGAGACCACAGGCGCCGCCACCATGCCCAGCTACTTTTTTCGTATTTTTAGTAGAGACAAGTTTTCACTGTGTTAGCCAGGATGGTCTCGATCTCCTGACCTCGTGATCCGCCCGCCTCGGCCTCCCAAAGTGCTGGGATTACAGGAGTGAGCCACTGCGCCCGGCCGACCTTTTGCTACTATAAATCACCATCTGGATGCTACAGGAAAGTTTGCATTCAGTGGTCTCAAGTTGGCTTGGCTGGTCCATGCCTCTTCATAACTCCCTCGAGCTCATTTGAATATGAATAGTGTAAGATGTTATGTTAAAGTTTAACCGGACTACAGCTTGTAGCTGAGGGAGTGCCTTGCTTTATTAAAACAATGCTGTCTGCTTTGAGTAATTTAATACTTCTTGTTTACCAACTTTCAAACCAAAATACGGAGATTTTTACAATGAAAATCATCCATTCACGACTCTTGTTGGCATCGTAGACATTTCACCTCCTCTTTGTGAAACCTAACTCTTCCATGTGCCTGCCTGATATCTGTGCATCATCACTGAAAGGGAATAATTAGAAACATGTTTACACTTATTAGGAGCAGATATTAGAGGCATTAAAACAAACACAATCATTACCCAACAGCTTAAAGAAATCGAATGTACCGGCATGTCTGAATTTCACAAGAGCAAGGGATTTCTATATGAATACACTATGTGAATACGCTGTAGGATATGGAAATATCCTTTACGAAATGATAGGGACCAGCAAGCAAAGTTAACATGTACTGGATATGTACAGTTTTCCCCCCATATCCTTGACGGATTGGTTCCAGGACCCCTTGAGCATACTAAAACCCACAGATGCTCAAGCCCTTGATATAAAATGATGTAGTGTTTGCATATATCCTACACATATCCTCTCGTATGCATTAAATCATCTCTGTCCTCATAATTCCTAATAAAATGTAAATGCCATGCAAATAGTTGTTATACTGTATTGTTTAGGGACTAATTACAAGAAAAAAAGTGTACGTGTTTTGTACAGACACAACCATCATTTTTTTTTTTTTTCCAAATATTTTCCATCTAAGCTTGGTTTGACTCCACAGATGAGAATTCACAGATACGGGGGGGTCTACTGTATTCTGAAGTATTCATTTCTGTTCTTAATTTTACTGAAACACCTCGTCATTTTGGAATTAACAATGGGCATTGGGTTGATGGCCATGATTATTATAGCATCAGGCCCTGGACGAAGGCAGGTTCTCATGCCGAGGCCGTCCTCAGACACCTGTGCTGCAGGGAGTGCCATCTGAAAACCGGTGATGCTACAGCCATGACCCATGTCTTCTTGCTGTCGTGTCAGGTGTTAACATGGCATTGATGGATTTTTGGAGACCCGCTTGAAGCGGTTTGCAGCAAGACCATATTGACATCCACTAGAATCCCAGAAGCGAGTGGAAGCCTGTGTTCTTTCACCTCACCGGAACAGACTCTTCCCGGTTCCCGGCGGAGCGTGGTGGGGGCTGTTCCTCTGCCAGTGGCTCCGCACACATGTGCATGTTTCTAAATATAGACTGTTGATTTTAGGAAATAGAGTTTTCTGATTTGGGTGAAGTTGAAAGGTTTAAATCAAAATAGTGACCAGAATACGTATTAATGTCATAAAGACTGATTACATGCAAAAATAAAAATTCCAAATGGAGCTTTAACAAAATACCAGCCTCGGGCTTTACCTCCTGGGATTCTGACTCAAGGCAGCTGGGGTGGATCTTGGAACTGGATTAGGAAACAAGGAAAGAGAAGGAATAAAGACGACAAAGAGACTACAAAGTAGAGCTGTCAGAAGAGCAGCTGGATAAGGACTCGGCCCTCAGAGGGGTCTCCAGCCTTCAGCCAGCAATGGGTGTCATCAGCCGTGGTTTTTGTCAAACATCTTAGGAATGATTGAGATCACCTTGGAAGACAGGAAGGACGGAGCAGGGCTCAACTGAGGTAATCTAACCGTTAGACCTAGAGCACAGGTGCCCTCTATCCCGGGAGCCCTGAGCAGAGCAGCCAGCCAGAGAAGTAAAAAGGCAAGAGGAGTGGCTGTCACAGAGACTGGGCACAGAGGCGTAAAGAGAACAAGCCCTCAGCCCTGCTGTATCTGCCTAGATAATGAGTAGGATGAGGAGAAAAGAGTGCCCTTTGGGAGTCACTGTGTGACATTGCTCTGACCAGGCTTGCGGCAGGTTCAGCACCCTGGTGGGCTGATGAGGGATGGGGACTTCAGTGTCCAGAAATATGATTGCCGACCAATTCTAAAGAACTCTCCATATAAAGCCACTAGAAATGGCAGATAAATTGTAATGCACATTATGTAAATGTATTACTTAATTCCTAAGAAAATAATAGGAAGCCCCAGCTAAGAGTGAAAGCATTGTAAGCTGCACTTGGAGGATGGAAAGCCTGAGGTCTTTTGCCCTTGATAACCAAGTGGCTTGGTGTCCGTGGCTAGGCAGAAACAGGAGACTAGGGACTAGGCAAATCCTCCAAGCAGAGGGTTGAAATGGAGTCCTCACAGAGCTGGTGCAATCAAAGGGGTACCTACTAAAAGGGTGTTCTAGAACAATGGTCCCCAGCTATCAGAGAGATAACAAGGAAATGTATCTGTCTTGCTAATGCTTCAGGTGGCCAAGACAATATCTGCTCTAAGAATTTGTATCACATTCCTGTACTCATCTGGATTTGGGGTTTAACTTTAAGCTGCAGAGAAGTTTTCACTGGAAGTAATTCAAGGCTGTCAATCAATCTGGAACACCTGTGAAAGAACATACAGATCTTTTCTGAAGGGACACGCCAACAGCCAGGTTATACAGAACTTCTACACACTGTTCAGTAGATTTTTTATGCAATGCCTAATTTGTGCTCAGCACCATCCTAGATGCTGCGGATACATCTATGAACCAAAGAGACAGAATTTCCTGCACTCATGCAGCTGATGTTCTGGCAGGGGGAAAAGGAAAGAACTATCATCTAGAGTATGATTAGGATTAAGAGGATGGGAGCATGTAGAAGGTGCAGGTTGCCACTGTCAGGAGGGTGAGTCTGAGCAGAGTTGACTAAGATAAGGAAGTCAGGAGAAGCTTGGTAGGGGAAAGAGTTCAAGGCAGAAGGAACAGCGACTGCAAGGTGGAAGGATGCCTGGGTTGTTTGAGGAGCAACATAGAAGGCATTGTTGCCAGAACTAAGCTAGCAAAGGTGACAATAACAAGAGGTGAGATCAGAGAGGTGCTAAGTGGGCCAGAGCATGTTGACTTAGGCTTTACTGAGGCAGGAAGCCACTGTAGGGTTTTGAACAGGAGAGCAAAGTATCTGACTTCAGTTGTTCATTAATCACTCCGGTTGCTCTGATGAGAACAGGACCGTGGAAGAGAAGAATGGAAGGACCCAGTTAGGAGGCCTCTAGACTAGGAATGGGGAGAGATGGCATGTTTGACAAGGGTGGTAGCAGCAGTGGTGGTAAGGTATGTGGAATCTGTGTCTGTGTTTAACATGGGGTCAACAGAATTTCAGACAGAGTGATGAAGAATGTGAGAGAAGAGATGAGTGAAAAATGACTCCAGAAATGTTGGCTTGAGTAACTGCAAGGAGAGAATGCCATTGTGTGAACTGGGAAACCACAAGTGGATTGGTTTTGAGGGTAAGATCAATAATTCCATTTGAATGTGTTGAGTTGATTCTGGAGTTTGATTTAGAAATTTGGTTGGAGACAACATTGAGGAATTCTAAGCATATAGATGGAAAGATCAGGATCAGCCATGCAGCTAGAGGCAATCACTTAAGGGAGGGAGTGCAGATAGAGAAGAGACCAAGGTCTAGTGGAACGAGTGGGTGGATGGTGGCATCAAAAGAGGAGCCCTGGGGCCTTCTAGCATTAAAAAGAAGAGGCAGCTTTGGAGGGAGTAGCAAAGAAGATGAGCCACTTAGGTAGGAGGAAAGGCAGGAGAGCATGTGTCCAGAATGGTGGAGAGTCTGTTTTGCCCTTCTTGCAAGCTAGCAAGTTGGTGCCATGGATGCTGGAGGAAGACATGGATCTCAATGGTCAGAGACAAAGAACTAGGTTAGTTTACTACTCACAACCAGGGGCAGCTATATAATTTGAGGGGCCTAAGGCAAAATTAAAGTACAAGGTCCTTTGTTCAAAAAGTAGAAATAAGGTGCTATTATTCTCCAATCTAAAGGTTAACACTCGTGTTTTCCCTCCTTTGGCACTGTGCTTGATTGGGTATATGAAACCTGCATTGCAGTTCCTTTCTGGCTACCTAGGCTTTGATTACAGTATTCCAGAGGATAGGGCTGCTTTATGCAATGCCTTGCGGAGACGTCCATCCAAATATTTCTCCAATTAATAGCAATTCAGAAAAGACAACTATCAAACTAGTATTTCTCAGCTATATCAAGTGCAGTACTGTTGATATTGTGATTTGTCTAACAGCAATAATCTAGTAAGTTCTGCCCAGAAACTAGAAATAGGCATGATCTCAGAAATGAATAGCCTTGCTGTCTAAAAATAGCACATCTCAGACATTGAAAGAACTCTAAAATGCATGGCATCACTCATCCACATGATTTATCTTTGAGGTAAGGAAATCCATTGACAAATCCTGATCTAGATGCACATATATGAAATCAAAGGGCAATTCAGTTTTCAAAGTGTAAGGCTATGGGAGCAGGCTTAGGACAGAAATACTCATTCTGTAAATGAAAAAGAGTAAAAAACCCATTAAGAAAGGTTGACTGGTACGGCACTGGCATTCACTTGTGCCAAATATCAGAAATCATTCCTCCTGATAAATAAACGTCCTTCTTTCTGTTTAAGCATTTTTTTTTTTTTACCTTGTCTACTCTCTTGAAGGGATTCAGACAAGTAATTTTAAGTGATACTCAGTTTAGCAAATCTAGTAACACAAACTCTGTAAACCATACCACCTAAGAGAGGACCATCACCATTTAAGAACATAGAATTCTTAACCTTATGGCCATCTGCAGGAGCTCTGCTTAAGCAGGGGAAGAGCACAGAGGCATGGATCATCCAGCCTGATACACGTCACACAGTCAGAATGGGGATGAATCACTCGCCAGTCTCCAGGGGCAATGTTCACTCAGTTCAAGTCGCTTTGAAATATGGAGGCTGAGGGTGACTTGTCCAAGCAATACGGATGTTTTCACAGCCAGTTCTCGGAGCATCTTTGGAAGAATGATATCGTTGGGAGTCACTGCATTCCCTTTGGGAATTCTCTTAACTGAAGATAGTTGCTGGAAAATAAAACTATGGCTCTGATTAGTAACCATATGTTTCAACATATAAGGTCTTTCTCTCTTCCTCTCTCTTTCTTACTTGGGAAAGTTATCTAATCTTTAGAGATGATCTAATATTTATATATATATAATTTTTTAAAGTTTTTTCTCTCTAAATGTATGTATACATTTAAAGAGAAAATACACAAACACATATATACATAAGTATTTAGTGAGTATTGTTCAGATAAATACCTGTTTAAAATAAAGGAGAGTATGCAATGACTCTGTAGTTTACCAGCACATTCCAGAAGTTCATTCATATAATATTGTGTTGGTTGGAACATCTGCCCCCATATAGAGTGTGAGACATCTGGTCATTCCCTATATTCTGTTTAACCCAGAACATGTCTGAGGTCTGGTATTTGACCTCCATACTCTAGACACTATGGGTAAGCCTGCTTCTGGGATGCCATTTGTGAGTCTAGGCACTCATCTGCTAATCTGTTGCCATGGCAACATTAGTGGACCCACTCCAGCTCTCAGCACTGCAACTGACCTCATGATCCCATTCTAGAGATGGAAGACTTTTAGGAACTAGTATCAGTAGAACATAGTGACTGTTGGAGGTTAGGGTGAGAATGAAAGAAGAGGCTGGTATACTGCTTCTGGTATGGGTGGGGTTGAGTAGGTGGTTGGGTGGGTGGACGAACACATTTGAGGCAGGAAGCCAGTGAGTTAATTTTGGACATGGCGATCTTGGGTTGCATGTGGAGCATCCGGACGGAAAGGTTCAGAAGGCAGTGGGATCAGTGCATCCAAATCCCAGGGAAGTAGAATGGGCCAGAGACAGCAGGGGAAGAAGGAAGACCCAGAGGCTGATCAGGAGTGGGAAACAGGGATGCTCTTCTCCCTTAGCTCCTTGGTGCCCAGTTTGGTAGAAGAAGTAACCTCGCCCCAAAAAGGCTACAGTAGGTCACCAACTTACAACTAAAGGGGGCTGCAGAGGGAATGCGTATTGAAAATGTTCCTTATATGGAGGAATCACTGGACTATAGGATGGGATTTTCTAAAGGCACAGGGAAGAGAGGGTGGGTGGGAGGTGAGCCCTGGAGCACTGGAAGGGTGGCTGTCAGGGTCAGGGTGGTAGGATGGCTGGTGGTGTTTTCATTTTGATGAGCACTGTAGCTGTTTTACAAATTTGTGTTTAATTTTAATTTGTAACTTCAAAGTAATTCACAGCAGAAAAAATTTTTATGGAAAAAAGCCAGTGACCTGATACATTTCAGGAAACAAGCTTGCATTACATTTGGATATTGAGTAGACGATGAAACTTGGGATTTGAGAGCAAAGGGTGAAGCCTGCTCCAGATAGTACTGGGAATTCTACACCATTGGACTGAGATTTCTTCACCTGCATCTCAGGAAAACAAGCACATTTTCCTTTGTGGTTTGGTGTGTACTTGCTGTGGAACAGTGGGGCTGGGGGCAGCTCATAAAGAGGGTCCTTTTTCATTTGGTTCTGGAAGGTCTTCTTTCAGGGGTGACTGTCCCTGCTTTTGAGACAAGAGAAAGTAGAATTTTCCAAACGCCTGTTGTGAGTCCAGCACTGTGTTAAGCATTGTTAGACCAATTAATGGCTACAGCACTTTTGCAAAAGGAGCATTTTTAGTTTCATTTTTACACAAGAGGTTGCTGAGGCTCAGAACGATTAGATAACTTTCCCAAGTAAGGCACATGGCAAGGGTGTCACCCACTGAGTCTGACACATTTTGCTCCACCACACCCCACACCATCGGCAAACCAGCACCTGCATAAAGAGTTTATTTCGTGAAGGGCATCTCTCTTACATTTCCCTGGTTCTCATTGGCTTAGGTTGAATTCTCCAGATTTCTTCTCACAGTACAATTTATTTGTCCTTTGAATGTAGGTCAGTGCAATCATTTTGCTTTTCAAACTTACTTGACTCCAGAAAAGTATCTTTTTAGACTTACAAAGGAAAACATTTTCAAAATAATTCCTATCCTACATCAGCTTCTCAGATGGCTTTAGGGGCCTGGGAGACTATCTCTTCTCACCAGGCCTTTCAGATTTCATACAGAGGTGACTACTTCATCTTCTGACTACTTTCAGCATTTAGGTGCAGGCATAAATGCACACTCTGCCTTTGGGCAGGTATAAAGGCTGAAAAGCCTCAGTAACCGGACTCCTCTCCTGCCAGCCCTAGGCTTAGTGAGAGGACCCTTACATACACACTTCTTTTGCATTGTTGTACACTTAACTCAGCACAGCATGTCCTCCCCCTGCTAAGGACTTCAGAATGTGTGGCTGGCAGTCTTCACAGATCCAGTGACAGTCATAGGACAGTGAGGTCACCTGTCACTGGCTGGGCCAATGGGAGGCCGACTTGAGACTTGGGCACGTTTGCTTCCAAAGCTGCTTCTCCTGATCACTCTAATTGTACTTGGATCCATTTTTCTTTCTCCCCACTAGATAGTGAGCTTTATAAAGGTATCAATTCTGTCTTCCTTATCTCTGGATCCCTAACACTAAGCATGGTTCTTGGCTTATGGCAGATAATCAATGCTTAAAGCAAGATGGAGGGAGGCAGAGAAGGAAGCTGTTTTATTATTAAACATCAAATAGAGTCAGCGAATGGAAAGCTAGATACCATCCAAGTCTGTTGTGAGAGGAGAGTTGGTTGTAATGTTAGATACTCAGTTCTTGGTCATTAAATGGAATAGATTGGAATTGCCTAAATAAATTTTGTTTAAAAAAGTGCCAATTCCCTCAGCCTAACCTTCCTTGTAGGAATGACTGCAAAGGAAGTCACCACCACCTAGGGCTTATGTAAGCTTCTCAAAACAATTTTCCATCTTCCCTGACCTGAGAACAACTTACCTGCAAGGTTTTGTATCATAAACTTGCTGAACCAGATGCAAATGCAGGTGTCCTGTGGTTTTCACAGCTGCAGTTAAATATTTAAATTTGGTTTAGAAATTGCATTTCTTTCTCGGGGATAGTAAATTTTTTCTTCATTTCCTGTGCTAAGGAATGTAGTCAATTACTTAATTGCAGAATAATGAGCAATATTTCCACTTTCAAATGTGTATTCTTGTCATTTTAATGTGATAAGTGCCAAGAGATTTGCACAAGCAGGAAGAAACTTTGTTGTTTATATGTCTTACTGCAATTCATCTGAGCTGCCGGAATTATACACCTAAAGATGAGCTGAGGTTTCATTTTGGTTTGTTGTTGCTGCTGCTTGTATATTCTCAGGAGATTTTGAAAGGACAGTCACTATGTATAAATGCTTGACTCGTGGGTGGTTCATATTCCAGAATGCCTGCTCCCAGCACTCAGGGCTTCCTCTATAGCTTCTAGGTCCAGCAATACTTTCCTCACCTCCCAGCAGCACTGTGGCTCCAAAACAGGGAGCCGGGGGTAGTCCTGGTGTCTTACCAGGAACCATGGCTTCTTACCTTTGCATGAAATTGATAATCTGGAGTGAAACCTAACAACCCTTTTTGTCATATTTTTTTCAATAGGAAAACATTGCACACATCCTAAACAAATGACTTACAGATTTGCAGAACTCCACCCACTAGTATTGAAAGCAATTTGAGCTTGTAAAACACGCATCCCATGAACTTCAGGGTTTTGTGCTGTTTGAGACACGCACCAATCCCGAGAGAGACTGTATTGTCTGTGGAGAGGGCCCCTGATTTCATTAGATTATCAAAGGGCTTTATGATCCCTAAAATAAGCCAAGATGAATAAATAACTTTTTAATTCAAGTGATTTTGTTTGCAAAGTTTCTAAGAAAGACCCCTTTTTTAAAGAAAGATTCTGTTTTTAAGAAAGACCCTTTGTTTTGAATGCAATTTTTACTCGAATATTTCTTCATGCTGGTTCTAAGTTCTTCAGGTTTTTATAAGAGAAAGAAAGGTATTCAAGACATCTTATCTAATGATTTTGACAAACTACAATAGTTCAAACCAACTATAATTCAGCAAAACAACTCACATGTATACAACATACTCCAGAGAGGTCCAGTTCCCAGTGGACTGGAAAATTCCCTTGTGCTTTCCTCCTCGCTGCCTGAGCACTCTCCATTAACTCCCCTATCCCAGGGCCTCAATGTCCACAGGAACCTGTCACAGTATAACTAGAGGTGCTGGCAGCTTTCCCTTCTCTGGACAGCTGTTTCAGGTACAGAGGGACTGGGTAGAGCAGGGGCCCAGAAGGTCTCTGCAGGTGCCCTGGGCTCCTGCCCACCCAGAGGAAACAGCCTTACCTCCGGGAGCCTGGCCTAGGGATGCAGGAGTCCAAGGATAATTTCTCCACATGGGCTTCCCCAGCGGCCTTCGCTGGTGAGGGTTAGGGGTTGAACCGCTGAGTAAGTGGGGTGGTGGAGGGTTGGTGGGCGCCAGGACATCTCATTTCCTATACCTAGAGCCTTCCAAGTACTGTATCCATTCCAGGGCCAGCCCCATCTCAGGATTGGCGCTGCACCTGACCCAGAAGCCAAACGTTCTCAGGGTGCCCAGGGCTGTGGAGACACCTGCTAACAAAATAAGTTGGGTGACTGTTGGTGCACACACATTCATTGTGTCTTAATTTACAGGAGGGCTAATTTATAAATGCTTGAATGGCTGTAAATCTCAACTCCTACTAAGATTGTGGTGTTCTAAAGTCAGGTTACATCGAATTATAACCAGAAGAGGCTCGGTGAGCTTAGAAGCTGCACCAGGGCTGAAGATTCTGGTGATGTGAGAGGTTGAGTGTTGCCACCTTTGGTCTGTGGGGCTCACCCACAGCCGAGCACGGTTCTGCATCCCCTGGACACGGGGCTGTGTCTCTGCAACCCCACTGGAAGCTATTTCCGCAAGCTCTGACCTCTCCACCAATACCCCCTCCTCCTCCTCCTCCTCCTCCTCCTCCTCCTCCTGCCAACACATTCGGTCTAGATGTGCTGATAATGCTGGCTGTGCCACAGCCAAGGACCAGTGCCAGAAGACAGCCTGTCTCTCCCCGGTGTGTGCTAAGCTAATCAGGTCCACCCTCCCAGGACGAGGTTCCCCACCACGCAGCCGCAGGGCGCACGGCGCACGGGGAGGAGCCTGCCGGCCAGGCTCCGGAGCTGGGCCCCGTCTTTTCCGCTAGGGGCCACGCCCCTCAAGCCACAGGCCACGCCTTCTCCCGCCCCAGGCCACGCCTCCTCCCGCCCCAGGCCACGCCTCCTCCCGGCCCGGCTTCCCGGAGCTGCCCTCCTCCCCAGGCCCCGCCCCTGGTTGCCTCTGCTTCGCTAAGCCCTGCGCCTCCAGGAAGCTGCTTCTCCCCACACTCCACCCCTGCGACTCCCCGAGCTTCGGCCTCCCCGGTAAAGAGCAGACATGGAGAAGAAGCAACAGTTACGACTTCGGTGAGCCTGGCGGAGGTCGTGATCATCCCGGTGATCCTGGCGGGACCTGAGCACCGGGATACCAGGAGACTCCCTGGTGTCCCCATGTGGGCCCGCTACCAGACAGAAGCGGTGAAAGTCGGGGACGCGGGCTCTCTGCAGAGTCACAAGGAGTGGGGGCGCTCTTGGACCTGACTCCCCCACACCTCCCAGCGCTGATTTCCAAGGCCTCAGAGCCTCTGTTTGAGGACTGTCGTTTCAGGCCTCTGCTGGCCCCTTTTCTTCTCTCTAGGGCTCCCTCAGCTACCCTAGGGGGTCACCAACCTAGGTAGAAGGTGAGGTTCACCCTGTGGAGCTATCTCCTCTGCCTCGCCCTGTGGCACTGCTTTTTTGTGAAAATAGCTGTGTGGGGTAAGTTGATATCTAGGAACTGCTTTGTCCAGATGTTCATACCCACGACTGGCCCTCCGGGGCAGCCGCCCTGCCCTTCACATAGCTGAATCTTTTACTTCTAGGTTTAGATCAGATGGTTGTTTTTCCAAGAATTCATCTGTAGTCATCCTTCCCAGAAGTGGCTTTTTCTGATTGCCATATCCCTTCGTGTTTAGTATAGCACTTAACCTAGATTGCTTTTGAATTCTTGGAACCTGCAATTATTGTCTCTGCCACATGGCCAGTCCCTTAGGGCCCTTAGTGCCTATAGTTCATCTTCGCCTCCCTCAAGTTGTCTAGCAGGCGGTAAGCACTCAGTAAACATTTTCTGAATAACTGAGTAAATACAGGTACACCCTCAGAGATACTTCAAGTTCTGTTCCAGACCACTGCTGTAAAGCAAATATCATGAAGTGAGTCAGAAGTTTTTTGATTTCCTAAGATATATAAAAGTTATGTTTACACTATATTGTAGTCTATTAACTGTCCAATAACATGATGTCTATAAAATGTACATACCTTAATTAAAAATACTGTATTGCTAAAAATGCTAACAATCATCTGAGCCTTCAGACAGTCCTGATTTTTTGCAGGTGGAGTGTCTTGCCTCAGTGTTGATGGCTGCTGACTGATCAGGGTGGTGGTTGCTGAAAACTGTGGCAGTTTCTTTAAATAAGGCAACAATGAAATGTATTACTTTGACTATTCATTTCATGAAAGATTTCTCTGTAACATTGGATGCTGTTTGGTAGCGTTTTACCCACAGTAGAACTTCTTTCAAAATTGGAGTCAGTCCTCTCAAACCCTGCCACTGCTTTATCAACTAAGTTTATGTAATATTCTAAATCCTTTGTTGTCATTACAGCAATGTTCACAACATCCTCACCAGGAGTAGATTCCATCTCAAGAAACCACGCTTTGCTCATCCATAGGAAGCAACCCCTCATTCATTCAAGTTTAATCATTAGATTCCAGAAATTCAGGGACATCTTAAAGTTTCACTTCTAGTTCTCTTGCTATTCCCATCGCATCTGCAATGACTCGAACCCCTCAGAGTCATCCATGAGGGCTGGAATCCACATCTTCCAAACTCCTGTTGGTGTTGATATTTTGACCTCCTCCGATAAATCATGAATGTTTTTACTGACATCTGGAATGGTGAGTCCTTTCCAGAACATTTTCAATTGACTTTGCCCAGATCCGTCAGAAGAATCACTGTCTATGGCAGCTATAGCCTTACGAAATGTATTTCTTAAATAATAAAACTTGAAAGTCAGTTTCTCCTTTATCTATGGGCTGCGGAATGGATGTTGTGTTAGCAGACTTGAAAACAGCATCCATCTCTTTGTATATATCCATTAGAGCTCTTGAGTGACCAGGTGCATTGAAAATGAGCAGTAACATTTTGAAAGGAATGTTTTTTTCTGAGCAGAAGGTCTCAACTGTGGGTTGAAAATATTCAGTTTTGTAAACACGTGTTGACACCTAGGTTTTATTGTTGCGTTTATTGAGCATAGGCAGAGTAGCTTAGCATAATTCTTAAGGGCCCTAGGATGTTCAAAAGGGTCGGTGAACATTGGCTTCAACTTAAAGTCAGCAGCTGCAGTTAGCCCCTAACAAGAGAGTCAGCCTGTCCTTTGAAGCTCCGAAGCCAAACATTGACTTCTGTCTTGCTGTGAAAGCCCTACATGGCATCTTCTTCCATTAGAAAAGACTTCTTCCAAAGTCTACACTGAAAATCTGTTGTTGAATGTAACCACCTTCATCAGTGATCTTAGCAGGATCTTCTGGATAACTTGCTGTAGCTTCTCCATCAGCACTTGCTCCTTCACCTTGCATGTTTGTTATGGAAATGGCTTCCTTGCTTAAACCTCATGAACCAATCTCTCCTGTCTTCTAACTTTTCTTCTGCAGCTGCCTTGCCTCTTTTAGCCTTTATAGAATTGAAGAGAGTTAGGATTTTGCCCTAGATTAAACTTTGACTTAAGAGAATGTTGTGGTTGGTTCGATATTCTATCCATATCAGCAATAAGACTGACTTTCTTACCATTCACTGGAGTAGCTCTTTTAATTTCCTACTAAAACTTTTTATTGCATTCACAATTTGGCTAACTGGTAGAAAAGGCCTAACGTTAGGCCTATAAAACGTCTTTCCACGTCAGTCATTTGACCTGCCTCCCTCACTAAGCTTAATCATTTCTAGTTTTTCATTTACCGTGAGAGATGGGTGACTCTTCCTTGCACTTGAAGCCTTAGAGGCCATTGGAGGATTACTAACTGGCCTCATTTTGATATTGTTGTGTCTCAGGGAATAGGGAGGCCCAAGGAGAGGGTGAGATACAGGGTTAAGGTTCAGTTGGTAGATCAGTCAGAGGACACACAACATTTGTACGATAAGTTTGCCGTCTTATGTGGGTGCTATTCCTGGTGCCCCAGAGCGATAATAATAGTAATAGCAAATGTCCCTGATTATAGGTCACCATAACCAATATAAAAATAATGAAATACTGAGATTGAAATCTTGTGAAAATTACCGAAATATGACCCAGAGACATGAAGTGAGGATATGCTGTTGGAAAAACAGTGCTGATCGACTTACATGCTCAACGCTGGGTTGCCACAAACCTTCGATTTGTTAAAAATGCAATATCTGTGAAGCACAGTACAGTAAGGCAAGCCTGTATCTGGTGATACAGATATTTTCTTGTGCATCCTGGGGGTCTAGCAAAAGAGGGAACGGTAGCAACTCAATTGGTGGAGGACGCAGGCTGCTTCTGTAAACGATATCAACTATCTGTCTCATTTGGTGTCCACTGCTACCTCCCTAACCCCTTGTCAGCCAGCAGGAACCACAGCAACGGGCCCACCCTGCCCCAGAATGGCCAGCTTGGCTCTTCTTTGAGAAGCTCCACCCTTCCCAGTCATTTCTTATTTTTGTGCCCAGACATCACCTGAGTCCACCTCGAGCATTAAGGTTAAAGAACAAAGGCTTAATTTCCATTTCATGTTCTGTGAGGAGTCCAGTGTCCCCTCTGCTCCCCACAGCCAATATTCCTTTAATCCTTGGAGTTTCAAAGTCTGAAGGATCTTCCGTTTCTGCAGATGGGCTTGGAATTCAAATTCTGACAGACACTGCATCGCATGCAAATTCCATCTCTCTGTGACTGCTCTTCTCTTTGGTTCATGCCACATCACTGCAAATGTAAACATTGGTAACTTCCCTGGGATGCACAGGATGCATTGAAGGAAAGGATACTTTTACAAAGCATCTTTCTGTAGCAACTATGCTAAATGTTTGGTGATGGATCGGGCGTGGAAGGAGGAGTTGGCGGTGCCGGAGTTCTGATGACTCCCTTTGAACAACCCCTGCATGACCTGACTCTCCATGCTCAGAGACATCCTTTCAAAGCCCCACCCTGCCAAGCCCACTCCCCTTTATTATGAGGACATGTTTAGCTCCCACCCCTTGGAGCTTCCACATTGAGAGCCAGGCCCTGAAGGGAGGTGGCCTGAACTTCAAGTCCCGCTGTCCCGGGTTACTTGTGTTTGAGGGAGTGGAGGGAGCGGATGAGGAGCAAGTTACTTCAGCTCTTCAATTTTTGTTACTTCATCGATATAGGATAATAATTATAATATATGCTTCATAGTTAAATGAGGTGCTAGGCAGCACGGGGCCTGGAGTTTGCTGAAGGATCATGCACACAAGCGGCTGCCCGCTGTTCCTGCCTCAGTGCTCACCACTGCATGTTACAAGGGGCGGCACCGTGGCCCCCAGAACAGGAAAACCCTGCATTTACTACTCCCAGCTGCACGAGAGTGGAGGGAGGCTTGTACCTTTCCACTATCCCCTTCCCTTCCCTTTGCCAGCTAGTAAGTATCCCAGAAAAGAAGGAGGACGCTGATTTGTGCCCCCACTGATGTGATGGTCGTTGCCATACGTGGCTGATCACATGCAGCGGGTTTGGATTTACATACCAGCTTTTCCCTCCCGCTGTTACCTAAACTCTTACCCCCTAGTCCACTCAAGTCACCTCAGCAAACACCCGAGACCCAAACTGAGAGGCGCTGCTGATGGTGCGGAGAGCGACACGGTCCAAAATAAGACGCGGAGCCCAAGCTGTCAGGCTGTGAGTGACAGCTGGCTCCCAGGGCTGACGGACGAGTTCTCTGCCTTCTCGTGGCAAGCCTTGTGCAAGCCCATCCGGAGGGGCTCTGAGAAGGGCGCTAGACATCGCGACTGAGGCGTAAGGATGCGGGGTTAGGAGTAAAGAAAGAAACAAGGGAAACTTCTATTTCAACACGAATGTCACATGGAGGGTGATAGTAGAGAAACCCTGTGGTTGCCACTGCTAACACACGTCCTTTTGTTGTGAAACCACAGCTTTGTGCGCCTCAGTTCCAGCGCTCCACCCACGCCAGCGAAAGGTAGTGGTGATGAAGGGGCGGAATATGCCCTGTGAAGGTGCATTCTCATCCTGATGTTTCACATCAGCCTGGTGTCCAAGAACCTTTCAGGCCTTTGCTTTACCCACCACTCAGCACTGTCCACTCCTCGGAGGCCCCCGCACACCATCCCTTCTACCCCTTGAACTCACCATTGCTATGCTAGTTTTTCTCACAAGTGGTTTTGTGTTTTAAAATGGAGGTTTTATTATTATTTAGGTCAGGCAAGGCCGACAGATCAGGAGACGACTGCCATTGAGAAGAGAGTGTGTTCCTCCCAGTTCCGGGGCAGCAGGGAGCCACACCATGCCATGGGGGCTGTTCAGGGAGCGCCAGGGTGGGTCAGGCAGCAGAGGGAGGGGAAATGCCTTCATTGTGGTTGCTGGAAAGGAATGGGTGACACCGGGTGAGCAGGCTCAGAATTGGCCGGTTTAAATGATTTCAGGCCCATGGGGCACAGGGGCTGTCTTTAGTTGTCCAGTACCTGGACCTGGGGCAGTTTAGGCAGGTGATAGGGACCCCAGAGTGTGCAAGCTCAGTAAAAGAGGAGGTTGGAGTCTTAGCCGCTGAAATCTATGCCCTGTGAATTTATGGCATAATAGGTAGAAAAAATAAAAGACCTCTGGACTGTAAAAACAAACAAAAGAGGTGGCCGGGGTGTGGGTTCTGGATTGGTTGGTTGGTTTGTGAAAGGTACATTCCTAGGAGAGTTGCTTACCATCTCTAGGAGTTAGCCAGCCCTGGAAGGGGCCCTCCCTCCAAGGTCCACAGGGTCACAGATCAAAGCATCTGAATACAGAAATAAAAGACACAGTTAATACTCTTGGTCATGGCTCTCTGCTCCATGGAAACTGTCAGTGGCTTTCATTGGCTGCGAAGGTGGCATTCTAGTTTCCACCTTCTGGTCACTGCCCTGGGGTCTAGCCTGACCCATCGCTCTGCTCTCTTTTCCCCATAAACCCAGCATTCCAGCAAAACTGTACTCCACAGGCTTTTTCATCAGGCCCTTCAAAGCAACAGCCCGTGTGTTTTTGATGTGCCCTATGTGCTGTCTGCCTAGCCGAGGCTTATCTTGAGTGCCATCTGCTCTGCGAGAATCTTTCGGTGGTGGTGGTGGTGAGGGCCCCCACAGGTTATTACTAGGCACAGAGCTCTGCCCACGAATGTGTCTGGGGGAAAAAATGCCTGCTTCTTTTCATCTGCTTCAATGCTGCCTCTCTTTTAAGTTGAAGACAAGGCCTCTCTAAAGACTGTCCAGCCCATTTGGACTTTCTTGCCTTTCCTTCTACTCTTAATTTTTATGAGACTCAAAGCTTAAAAATGTATTTTGTTTGTAGTGCTATAGTACAAGCTGGTTTTGTTTCCCGCTCTTGCGGCGAGCACCTGAAGACAAATCCATGTCCCCTATCCGTCTCTAGGCCTCTGTATTCCAACACTATTGAGAACAGCAATAAACAGTCATCAGGTTAGCAACACCGTGAATTGCCCTGTGAGAAGCAAAGAGAATCCTGGAAGGGTTGTCAGGAGGCCTGTGTCTAGGCTGGATTCTTCAGCTGGTTTGTTCTCGGCCTCTCGCTGCCCACAGGTGAGGATGCTTGCAGACGTGATCTTATAAGGATGTGAACTCAGAAAGCTGCTTATGCAGAATGGCAGTGATGTTTTTCCCTCCGTGGTTGGAGAATTTACCTCCTAACTTTTGATTTTCCAGCTTGTGTCCTTCCACAGAGGGGTTCGAAATGTCCTCTGAATATCACCAGATTTTTAGACTTGGTCATTCTAGAACTGAATGGTGATTGCCCCCAACAAAAAGAGAATTTCTTTTGTTCTCCTGTGTCTAGCCTCTGAGTCGTCTTTTTTCCCACTTTGTTCTCACTGAACTAACTGCTTTGGCAAAACAAAAGCAGAACCATCGCATAGATATTTGGTAATTTTGTGGGCAAGCCTGTGGACAACACCATGGCCCTGTCTGTCTTCCACCTCCCACATCCTGCTTTGACCTCAGGGTCCCATTTTCCCCAGGTGAACAGCTCCTCATCTCCAGGTGATTCTATGGTCCACTTAATGTAGAAATGGCCACGGCAAGCTGGAGGAAGAAAGAAATACGATAGGTAGGGCATGGAGACCTCCCACAAGCCCTGGCGTCTCTGGAGGATGTTTACGGCGGGTTTGTATTTATAACCCTCATGGAGGGCAGAACCAGAGGAAAGTGGCTCAAATTGCAGAGAGAGAGTTTGTAGACAGAGCTCATCTGTCGTGGGTGGTTAAAGCACCTGTCTGCCTGCTGGGAGAGGGAACATCCATGGAACAATCTAGTTCCCCGCCAGCAACCTGCTTTTACAATGACTTTTCCCCCTTTGTTTCTATGCTGTTATCTGTTAAATGCCAGTTTGTCTAATCTGCTTCTTACCTAAGTAAAACAGAGGACGTCTATACGTGACACACACAGATTCGTGTACCTATTAAAGCTGGTATTTGCATTCACAAGAAAACAGCCATTGCTTCCCATCCTGCATAAAAATGACATCCATTTCTCCTGGTTATTCACTGTAGAGCCTAGATTGCAACCTGAATGTGGCTGATGGTGGAGGGGATACGCCTGTGGATGCGTATACACTAACTTTCTTTCTTTTCTTTTCCCCCCAGGATTATACCTTAACCATGTATTTTCAACAATATTGGAGAGATAAAAGGCTCGCCTATTCTGGGATCCCTCTCAACCTCACGCTTGACAATCGAGTGGCTGACCAGCTATGGGTGCCCGACACATATTTCTTAAATGACAAAAAGTCATTTGTGCATGGAGTGACAGTGAAAAACCGCATGATCCGCCTTCACCCTGATGGGACAGTGCTGTATGGGCTCAGGTCTGTGTGCCTCTTCAGGGCCAATTTTGCTGTTGCATGATGCATGGGTGTGGAATTTCTCACTTGAGATGATTATCGTAAGTGAGGCAGTGACCTCAGATTAATGAGGAAGCGTCTATGAAGCACTTTAAGCTTCGCAGAAAAAAAAAAAATCTCATAACCATAAAATTTGGGGCCTTACTGTTACTATAAATAGTCATCAAGCCGTTGAAAAACAGCCACCTTTGGATCAATTGTATATAATTGGATTGCCACGTCTAAGAACACAGATTCCCTCAGGATGGATTTCCCGTATCATAGCCACAGAGCCCTGTAATTAATATTGCCCTGACACTGCAGTGGCTTCAGCGGAGTTTTTTCAAAGCTGTCTGCACAGTTGAAAAAAAAGTCTGTGGCGCAGATTGTGGGGTTTACTCTCCATGGAGCTTTATTGAGGTAGTGCCACGAATATTTATGGGAATGACTAAGTGAGAGGTTTCCTGATGAGAAACATCTCTCTCCAGCGCCCATAATCACTCAAATCAGGAAACCAGGCTGCCTTCCTGAGTTCCGGTGAGGAGGCCCTGGGCTTCCCTGGTTGCCCTGGAAACCGCCGGGCCTTTCCATGGGGCTCCATCCCAGCTGGTGGTCAGTTATTTTGAATATCACCTTGCTAAATGGTGCCCTTAAAAATCTTCTGTCTCCCGCATAGATTTTGCCTGATTCGGGGTTTGCTTTGTTTTAGAACAGTATTTTGTGTGTATGTGTGTCTGCTTCTCGAACTCCTGGCCTAAAAGTGCCCTTGAGACCCTCTAGCCGTGGCTCTCAGTGTTGAGTGGGACGCATGTGGATAGCTTGGAGAAAAGATGTATCTGAAAGTGTTGTGAGCCCAGAGCCTTTGAACTGAGACTCTAACAGCTATAAGCGAAATCGTAACAGTATATATTTAAATCCACATCCCTGTGACTGTCATGCCTCAAGACGGGTAGAGTGAATTATTTAACATTGCCTCAAATAGAACATGTGAGTGATTTTCTCAGAACCACAGTTTAGAGAGTAGAATTTGGGATTTTAGCAAAATCAAATGTTTTTAATGGTAAGTGGCACATGTCACCCAAGCCATGGTGTTCCTTGAAAAAGAGTCGAGCCTGGAGTTTCTTTGGGAGGTTTTCAGCGTTTTATGGTTTTGCCTGAAAATGAGACCTATGGTTGTGAGGCTCTGAAGGTTCAGGTTCTGGTAAGTGCATCAGCTATACAAACCGACTGTTCAGAAGTCTTGGGAATGTAGAATGAGGAGCCACCTACCTGCTCCCATCCCCAAACAAACTGAAGTGAAAGAAGCTATGTGTGTGTAAATGCGTGTGTGTCTGTGTGTGGGGGTGTGGGTTGAATTTTGTATGTGTGTGGTATGTGATGTGTGTGGTGTGTGTTGGGTTTGTTTGTGTGTGTGTGGTATGTGTTGTGTTGGTGTGCATTGTGCATGTGTGTGTGGTGTGTGTTTTGTGTGGTAATGTGTGTATTGTATGTGTGTGCACATGTGTGTGTGATGGAGAAGAGCAAAAAGAAGCAAATATCAATAAAAATTAATGTAGGAATGTTTGACTTTTTAAACAAAACATGCTATTTGGGTTTTCTCCACTTTTAGTTTTGCATTCTTTATTTTTTTTTTTACCAGAAGTAGAGTGTGTCAGTCTGTCTGTGTATGTCTTTGTTAAAAGCAAAGAGCTTTAACTCTGTTAAAATAGAAATATGTAATACATATAAAAACTATGTCATAAATTCCCCAACTCTTGGAAAATGTTGGATTTTAGGTAAGAGTAAGATAAACCAAGAAAATAAAAATTGCTTGGTCTGTAAGTTTATATGTAAACGTTAAATAGTAATGTAATAATAAGCCATGGGAGACCTTTAGTAGTAAACTTTGTATAATAACCTAAAAAAGCCTTAGTCAAATTTATATCCATTATGCCTCTCAAACGCCTCTTAAATCAAGAAATGGATTTTTAAGTAAGTAGCTGGGTTTTTTTCAAGTGTGGTATAGGTATACTCCTTAGCTCTTTATTTACAGCATCATATTTTTGAAACAGTTCTTCGGAGTTACATAGACCTGGATAAGTTGTCATAAAGAATCTCCAAACTATAGAGTGACCAAAACATTCTTCATGTGTTTAACAGCTAAACTTATGTCATCTGCTCATTAGAAATTGGCTATTCTAGGAATTTCTGCCTTGATATTTAAAAAACACGTAGCTCTAGAGATTAATTTGAACTTCTGGACAAAAGAGCAAATTAATAAGTCTCAACACTGATCATTAAACTCATATACACATATTCTTTGCTATCGTATATGTACCATTTATATATTTTACATGTGACCTTTGATAAAAAACAAGGTGTGAGTGCTCACTTGGATCAGCCACCCTCCATCCTCTCCTTGGCCCCAAGGCCCACCTTCCCTCCCCAGTCTTTTTACTGTTGCACTGGCTGGATGGTGACATGGCGGGCCAGGAGTGGGCCAGTGTGTGTAACCCAACAATGCCTTGCCTCCTTTTGGTAAATAGGTACTATGGCCTTGGCCTGGTGGAGGTCTGGCACAGCTGAGAACCCTGAAGTTAAATTCCCCACGGTGGAAGGTTTGCAGAGAGCTGGGGTTGTTCCTGCTCTCCTGCTTGTAGTGTACGGCTGGGGAAGGTCCTGCCCAACAGAGATTGCTCTCCTACTCATGATGTGCATGAAATACTGGTTGGACTGGCTGTATCACTGAGACCTTCGTCTTGAATTTCTCTCACCCGTGGACACTGGGATTGGCTCTCACCTTGTCTGTCCAGCAGTGGCCTACACTGGTAGGTCAGTCACCACTTACCTCCTCCAGGCTCCTTTTGTTACTTATGCCCAGCCATTATGGGAACAGCATCAGTGGGCTTTTGCTTTATCTAGGCTAGATGAAGACCTTTGGCTGTAGATGAGCTGTCCATGACGTAGGTTTGTACGTCAACTCAGCCTTATTCTGGGAAATCATTAATCCTTAACTCTGATGACTCTGCAAAAGTAGTCACTGACCACTCATGCATATGCTTCAGAGTGATCACATTCTTGTAGTGATAAAAGGTTGTTTTAAATCATGAGCCATTTTCCCCATGACTCTTGTAGCCCCTTGAGCTTGAAACGTGGGCTAACACTAGCTTGCTCTTCTTAGCAGCTTCAGCTCAGCTGAGTACGAGGGTGAACTGAGATCCCTGCGCCAGCTGAAGTCAGCATGTGATGGGAGAGAATGCTCTGGACAGGGCATGTAAGCCATCCTAAAATAAAACATAAATCCTTGACAGTTTCCTTTGGACAGTCAAACCTTTTAAGGAACTAGGAAGATCTTGGCTGACTAAGAAACTAATGGGCCTTTGTCCTGTCCCAGTCACAGCTTTTCTGTTTTCTTTGATGCTGCACTGAAGTTTTCTTCTATCTGTAAGAAGGCAGAATTATCATCCCTTTTCCTAACTTTCTTTTTCCGTCTCTTGGGCCTTGGATGTATGTCACTGACCTTCTCACCTTGCATCATTAAGCGTACTTTGTAATGTGGTCTTTTCTTCATGCCATACATGTTATACCTTCCTGTCATTTCTCTGATGCTATGAGTTGGCAAGGGGGGTTCACGAAATAGTATTCAGTTTGCTCCAGAAAGCACCTGGGAATCTGAGGCTGAGTCATCAAAACAACATAATCCATATTTTGCCTGAGAAGTGTATTGCAAAATCTGTTGGACCATACATGATAAAGTTCCCACTTGTGGCTAAAAATTGCTTTAAGTTGGCAAAATTGCCATTTCTATACTTAAAGATTGAAAGCAATATTAAGATGAAGCCAGAACTTATATCAGACGATTCAAATGAACTCATCAAATTCGTTTGACTAGCATCTTATTCTGAAACTGTTTTATACAGTGGTTCTGTTAAAATACTTTTCTCCTCAGAAAAGATATCAACGCACAGAGTTATTAGGGCTCACGTGATTTTTATGCAGCCGTCCCTAACTCCCAAACCCTTGTTTTGTCACCGTCTCCCAAATCATGCAACTACAAAGCATATTGATAAATTTCTTACCAAATGGGATTATGCCAGTTTACACTCCCACCAGCAATAAAGTATATATTAGCTTTAGGACTGTGATACCTGCTTTGGAATTTATTATTACTGAGGCCACTGTAAGTAATCTATCCATTTTCTTCATCTCTCAAGGCCAGTGAAGATCGCCTGACTTGCTTTAAGTTCTGGCTCATACACTTCTCTGCTCCCCACCCCCAGCATGTTTTATTCTTCCCCTCCTTATAAGGACCCTTCTCACCTTCTCGGCAAACTCCCCCTCACTTGGATTTGATGAGATTACTTCACACTTTAATTGGAAACACACTTTAATTGGAAAACTTCATCTTTGAGTTACAAAGAGCCCACCTGGGCTATCTGTTGCTCACTCTTTGCCTCCCCTATCAAAATGGAGAGCAGCTCAGCATCCTGACCATTTCCAAAATGAGCTTTGCCTTGGCTCCCTGTCACTACTGGAGGACTTGGCTCCTGCAGTCCTGACCTCTCCCTTTCTGCTACTCTCCTCCTCCCTCATCATGCTTCCAGTACGCGCACTTTCCTTCTGCTCTTCAGAAACATCAGGCTTGCCCCTGTTCTAGGACCTTTGCACTTGCCCTTGCGGGACACAGACTCCTCTGTGTCTAGAAGGTTATGTGTTCAGCATCATTATAATGTAATTAGGTAACTAAGGATTGCTCAGCTGTCACACTCATAGGGAGAGCCCTTCCCTGATCATTTATTCACTTTCTATTACGTTACCATTTTGGGTTGTTATCGTAGCACTTACCCAGAGCTGACATTATCTTGTCAGTTTATTGCATTTCTTACTTATTGACTCACTGTTCCCATCCGTGATGACGGGGAAGCCACCATGAGAATATAAACTCTTGGAGAAAAGAATGGTTTCTGTCTTGTTCATTATTCCATCCCCAAATTCTAGAGTAGTGCTTCATGGAAAAAAAAAAAGAATGGCCTGAGAGTTAACTTTGAATTCCATTTAGCCTTTCCATAGTACTTATATTTCCATATTTTCTATTTAGGTGTTCAATCCCTTGGAATTTATCTTGGTGTAGGATGTGATGTAGCTATCCCCTCCCTCCCT
>NW_012115278.1:2329113-2343950 GCF_000951035.1 Colobus angolensis palliatus | reverse complement strand
TTTGTAAAGATGGGGTTTTATTATGTTGCCCAGGCTGGTCTCAAACTTCTAGCTTCAAGCAATCCTCCAGCCTTGGCCTCCGAAAATGCTGGGATTACAGGCATGAGTCACCATGCCCTGTCTAATTTTTTGTTCTTAAATGCTTAGCTCTTTGTCCCAATACTCACCAGTTTATTCTTCCACATTAACTTTAGAATCATTTATTTTATCAAATTCCTGAAAGTGTATTTTGTGTTGTTTGTTGGAATTATGCTCATACTTTGGCAAGAGCAAAAGCTATACTATATTCAATGTTTCCTGCATGAACATGGCATGTCTGCATGCGTGTCTTTGTTTATGGCTTTTAGTAAAGTTTTGTCATTTACTCCATTGACTTCTAAACTTTCCATTTTTAATTTAACATTTCTTGCTAAGCTTACTCCACTTTTTGAAAGTGTGATGCTATTAGAAGTAGAATCATTGCTCCATTATTTTTCTAGCTGGCTTTCCCTGGTATGTGGGAAGGCTCTTGGTCAATTTGTACATAACTACCTTTAAGTATGCATCTATCAAATAATATATCTAGCCAGTCTAATGTTTCATTATTTTCGACAGTTTAGTTAATCCTGACTATTTTAGTCTTACAGTCATATTGCTTATAAGGATGATTTTTTTGTCTTCAGTTTCAATTGTTTTTATTCTTATTTCTGTTTTTTGTATTTTCACCTTCCAGAACAATGATAACCAGTGATAGCAGTGTTAATATCAGCACATTTTTCATTGTAATGGGTGCTTCTTGTAGCCCACTGTGAAGGATGAGATGAGCTGCACGTTTAGTTTAATGTAACTATTCCTTATTCTTTTACTCCCATTATTTTTTGTTCCTGATATATACATTAATATCTGTAAGTCCACCAACACCACTATGCATTTTGTGCAATTTAGAAATTCACTTCAGGCATGTGACCAGTAAGCATGTTAGTGCTAATACTATCTATGCAGAGAAGCAAGTACAGGGAAGCAATGAGAACGTTTATGTGAAATGTGTATTCATGCTAAATCTGGCTTTAGGCTTAACTCTATTAAAAAGGAATTGTCAAACTGCCAATGTAGTTCATTACAATGCTTCTTATTTTACTTTCATCACCGCTAAGAGCTTTAACTATGGCCAATGTTAATTAAACCAGCTTCTCCAATTTTCTATCTAGTTTTAAAACAATTATTATCTAAATTTTTTCAACTTTCTAGTTCCTCTGCATGTGCATGAAGATAGACATAGAAACCAAAAAATAGTATGTATGCCTTACACAGACATGCTTGGACTTTCTGTGTTTTCATAAATTTTCCGTTTTTTAAGTAACCAGTCATTTTACTTTAGGACAAAAATTTAGCATAGACCGTAATTTGAATCAACTTTTAGATCAAATCTGAATTAGCAAAACTTACTCTTTTATTCAATATGTACACATCTTCTTTGGCATTTTTATATACAAAACTTTTCACTGTAATTCTTATTGTTAATAATACTGAATTTTGTGAACACCTACGAAGCAAGAAATCCTGAACTGCCTATCAAATGTTAGCATTTTCCATAAGAGAATCATTCTGTAATTTATGGAAATGTTTCCTCACAATTTTCATTTGACTAGAAATGACCCAGACATCCAGTGAACATCAAAAGAATTTTAAGGTTTTAAATTACACAAAAAGTTCACCTACCAGGATTTATTCTAGTTACATCTACTCAAGCCTTTCATTTTTTAAAGAGTTTATCTAGATTCATTCTGAGAACTGAGATTATACAAAGCTACTTATCATTTCCAGTTACTTCCTTGTCCGCCATTTTTTTAATAGTCTGTGAATATCAGGTGTTCACCTGTGTAAGAACCTTAATGTTAAATACATGGGTATTTTGGCCAATAACTCAGCAGATACAGCTGTTTTCATTAAACCAACAACCCTAAATTAGCCATTTCTCAAACAATGTCATATAAACAAAGATCATTTTGTTTTGGCTGAGTTATAATTTTATAACCTTCTGTGCGAAATCCTGACACCTCAAAATATGTAGCAGAGACAAATATAAAACCCAGACAAAAATGTATGCTGACAATTCTGAAGACATTTCTATTTTTATCTTTTACTTTGGAACTCTAGCAATGAGGTAGCAATACAAACCCACCACTTTATGAACAGGTTTACGTGCTTAAAATTTGTTCTGATAGGTAATCCAATGAAGGCTGTGAACCACAGTTTTAGGTAAAGCAGTTTCCAATTTTATTTATTTATTTATTTATTTATTTATTTATTTATTTATTTATTTATTTATTTATTTATTTATTTATTTATTTATTTATTTATTTTTGAGACAGAGTCTCGCTCTGTCGCCCAGGCTGGAGTGCAGTGGCGTGATCTCAGCTCACTGCAAGCCCCACCTCCTGGGTTCACGCCATTCTCCTGCCTCAGCCTCTCAAGTAACTGGGACTACGGGTGCCCACCACCACGCCCAGCTAATTTTTTGTATTTTTAGTAGAGACGGGGTTTCACTGTGTTAGCCAGGATGGTCTCGATCTCCTGACCTCGTGATCCGTCCACCTCAGCCTCCCAAAGGGCTGGGATTACAGGCGTGAGCCACCGCGCCCGGCCTCCGGTTTTATTTTTAAAGGCCAAACTTCCCCAGTCTCCAGAGATCACTGGGGCCAAACAGCACTACAGAAGATCATCACATAACTCCATCCCACTTTCCCATTGAACAGCAAAATGAGGTCCATAGGGAGCCCAAACTTCTCCAGATTCTAAAGAATACTGGGGTCAAACAGTATTATAAAAGACTATCAGCTTATCAAATTCTGGTTTCCCATTACTATGTTGATACATACACAATCAGTCACCAAAAACACAATCCAACTGCTGCAACAACCAACACATTTATGATCACGGAACCAAAATCTGTTACTGAAATACCAGGGGTTTGGTCTAGGTCTACAGAAAGCCAGTCACTGAGATGAGTGTTGCCAAGGAAGAAGGCTTTCTCCAGATGCTTCAGCTGAGGACATGGGAGGTCAGTCTCAAATCCATCTCTTCAACCAACAAAAATTAGAGGTTTATATACAGTTTTTGCTATTAGCTTTAATGGAAAAAACCACGATTACTTTTGCACCAACCTAATGTATTATCAGGGGAAAAAAAAAATCTATATATGGGAAAACAGGAATTAGGGAGGGATAAGGAAGAGGAGTTGGTCAACAGGAAGCAGATCAGGCAATCATGATGGGTGAGGGGTCTGGCATCTCATTGTCCAGATGTGGTGAGCCAGGATGTTTCCGTTCCTTGATACCGTCTGCGGGGCCTGATGGTTGGTTTCCAGAGAAAATAACTCAGGTAAAACAAATGTAATTTTCTCAAGTGTGAAGACGGGAAGGGTTAATTTCTATGGTTACTCAAAAGAAACTGTAAACAACAGTTCTATGGGACAACTGGGTCAGTTTCAGAATAATTAAATCAAGTGAGCTAACGTATTTATCTAGCTAGCTAGTATTTGAACTAAACTTTTTTTTATGGTGAGCACATTTCAAATGTATTCTCTCAGCAACTTTGAAATGTATAAAACTCTATTATTAACTGTATTCACCATGCTCTTCAATGGAACTTAAAAAGAACATATTCTTCCTGCCTAACAGATTTTTTAAAAATAATTTGGGAAGTCCTTTATTTTATTATGTGACACCATATAGCAGCTGCCTAACCACACAATGTAGATATGAATAGGGAAAATGGCTCAGAAATAGCAGTACTAGTGACTCAAGTAGTTAGCTTTGTATGATAAAAGGAATGAGTTTTGACTGATTTACGGAAGTTTTAAAATGCATTTTATATTGAGTAGATTTGTCTCATGGTTTCTTAAAAGAATTATTGTATTGAACCAAAAATAAACTAGATATAGTTTGTTCACAGAGTGAATCTACCTTCGAAGACATGCTTACAAATTACCATTTGGTAATCATTGCCCCATTCCCCCATCCTCCATTCGCTGTAACCACTGTTCTCTGCTAATGTGAGTTCGACTGTAGAATCCACAAATAACTGAGAATATGTGGTATTTCTTTCTGTGACTGGCATAATTCACTTAGTATAATGTTCTCCAATTCCATCAATGTTGTCCCAACTGACAAAACTGTTTTCTTTATTAAGAATGAATAATATTCCTGTGTGTGTGTGTGTGTGTATCATTCAAAAAATCAGTTTATCTGTTGATGGACACTTAGGTTGATTCCATAATTTGGCTACTGTTAATACTGCTTCAGTGAACTTGGGGGTGCTGACATCCCTTCAGTAAATTTATTTCAAATCTTTTGGGTAAATACCCAGAAGTGGGATTGCTGTAGCATATGGTAATTCTATTTTAAGTTTTTTGAGTTTTCCATAATGTTTTCCATAATGACTGCACTAATTTGCATTCCCACCAGCAGTGTACAAAGGTTCCCTTTTTTCCACATCCTTGCCAACACATATCTTTCATCTTTTTGATACTAGTCATTCTGACAGGTGTTAGATGTTATCTCATTGTAGTTTCAATTTGTGTTTCCCTAATGATTAGTGATGTTGAACTTCTTTTCATGTGTCTTGTTGGCCGTTTGCATTTCTCCTTTTGAGAAATGTTACTTTAGGTGTCTTCTCCATTTTTAAAATTGACTTTTTTTGTTTTCTTGCTGTTGAGTTGTTTGACTTCCTTAAATATTGTGGATATTAACCCCTTAATATATGGATTGCTTGCACATATGTCTTCCAATCTGTTGGTTGTCTCTGTATAGTATTAATTGTTTTTGGTGCAGAAGCTTTTTAGCTTGATGTAGTCTCATTTGTCTATTTTTGCATTTGTTGCATCAGATCAAATTTTAAAAATCATTACCCAGCCTAATGTCATGTGGTTTTCCCCCTATGTTTTCTTTTAGTAGTTTAAGAGTTCCTAGTTACATTTAAGTTTCAATCAATTTTGAGCTGATTTCTGTATATGGTGTGAGTTAAGGGTCCAATTTCATTCTTTTGAATGTGGATATTTAGTTTTCTTAACATCATTTATGGAAGAGATTATCCTTTTCCCATTGCATATTCTTGGGACTGTTGTCAGAAATCAATTGAAAGTACATGAATAGGTTTATTCTGGGTTCTCTAGTCTATTTCATTGGCTGATTTGTCTTTTTTTTTTGTAACCAGTCCCATGCTGTTTTAATTGCTATAACTTTGTAGTATAGTTTGAAATAAGGTAGTGTGATACCTCCAACTTTGCTCCTTTTGCTATGATTACTTGGTTTTGGTTTTTTTTTTTTTTTTTTGGTTCTATATGAATTTTATAATTTTTGTTTTTCTATGGAAAACTATGTCAGAATTTTGATAGGGATTACAATTAATCTATAGATCATTTTGAGTAATGTGAACATTTTAACAATATTAATCCTTCTAATACAGATATATTTCATTTGTATCTTTAAAAAAATTTTTCATGAATGTTATGGTTTGCAGTGTGTAGGTCTTTCATTTCCTTGGTTAAATTTATTCCTAAGTATTTTATTTTACTTTATTTGAAACTATTGTAAATGGAGTTGTTCCCTTGATTGTTTTTTTCAGATAGTTTAGTGTTAATTTATAGAAACACTACTATTAATGCTTTTTATAAGTTGTTTTTATATCCCATGACTTAACTGGTTTTTGTTTTGTTTTGTTTTGTTTTTTAGTTTGGCGAGTGTTTTTTTAGACAGAGTCTCCCTGTGTCACCCAGACTGTAACGCAGTGGTGCAATTATAGTTCACTGTGACCTCAAACTCCTGGGCACACGGAATCTGCCCACCTCAGGCTCCATAGTGGCTGTCACTAAAGGTGTGTGCCACCACACCTGGCTAACTTAAAAAGACTTTTTGTAGAGATGAGTCTTGTTATGTTGCTCAGGTTACTACAGAATTTCTGGCCTTTAACAATCCTCTTGCCACATTGATTTTACTTTTAAATTAGTTATATCAGTTCTTTGTTGGAGTCTGTATATATACATAGATAAAAGAAAAACTTAAGCCGAATTAAATGTAAGAGAGTTTAATTGAGCAATGAACAGTTCGCAAATCAGGCAGCCCCTAGAATCACAGTAGATTCACAGAGACTCCAGGGGTGCCCCGTGGTTGGAACACATTTATAGACCAAAAAGGTAAAGTGAGGTACGGGAATCAGAAGTGAGGTACAGAAACAGTGAGATTGGTTACAGCTCGGCGTTTGCCTTATTTGAATGCAGTTTGAACATTCAGCAGTCTGAGTGGTTGATAGGTAAGATGTTACTACCATCATCATGTTAGTTTTTTTCTGGTTATTTTGTAGATACTTTGTTTCTTTCTTCCTCTTTTGTTGTCCTCCTTTGTGGCGGCTTTCTGTAGTAGTATGCCTTGAATCTTTTCTATTTTTTTTTCTTTGAGGCTGAGTTTCGCTTTGTTATCCATGCTGGAGTATAATGGTGCGATCTCAGCTCACTGCAACCTCCGCCTCCCGGGTTCAAGCAGTTCTCCTACCTCGGACTCCCGAGTAGCTAGGATTACCGGCACCCAGCTAATTTTTGTATTTTTAGTGGGGACGGGTTTTCGCCATGTTGGTCAGGCTGGTTTCAAACTCTTGACTTCAGGTGATCCGCCCGCCTCGGCCTCCCAAAGTGCTGAGATTACAGGTGTGAGTCACTGTGCCTGGCAGAATCCTTTCTATTTTTATTTTGAGTTTCTCCTAAAGCTTTTTGCTTTGTGCTTACCATGAGCCTTATGTAGAACATCTTATAGCATCTCATTTCAAGCTGATAATAGCTAATTTTGATTTCATACAACAGCTGTACACTTTTACCCCCCCTACACACACTTTATATTTTAATGTCAGAAGTTACCACATTCTGTGATGTGTTTTCCCTGACAATTTATGGTAGCTGTAGTTGTTGTTAATAGTTTTCTTATTTAACCCTCATACTAGAGATAACATTATCTTACACATCATCATTACTAACCTAGAGTATTCTGAATTTGATACTGTTTTACTTACATGAGTGAGTTTTATTCCTTCATATGTTGCATATTATTAATTTTTGGCTTTTTGTTTCAGTTTAAAGAATTTGCTGTAGCAATTTCTTTAAGGCAGATCTAGGGGATAATGATGTCTTTTACATTGGTTTGTCCGGGCAAGTTTTTATTTCTTTGTCATTTCTTAATGACAGCTTTAATGAATAAATATTCTTGGTTGACAGTTTTCTTCCTTTATCATTTGGAATATATCACACCACTCTTTCATGGAATGCAAGGTTTCTGTGGATAAGTCTGCTGATAGTTGTATTGGCACCTCTTACATGTGATATGTTTCTTATCTCTGGATGCTTTTCTTCTTTTTCTTTGTTTTTGATCATTGGTAGTTTGATTATTATATGTCTTAGCATACTTTTATTTGGCGTTGAATTTGATTGATGACTTCTGTGTTTCCTTTAACTGGGTGTCGATATCTATTACTAGATTAAGAAAATTTTCAGCCACTATTTTTTAAAATATGCTTTCTGGCTTTTTTTTTGTCTTCTGCTTCTGCAAAACCTGTTATGTGACTGTTTAGTCTCTTGATGGTGTTCTATGATACCCAGAAGCTTTCTTCATTCTTTTTAAATCTTTTTGTTGTTCTTGTTTATCTGACTGGATAATTTCAAATATTTTATCTTCCAGCTCACTGATCCTTTCTTCTGCTTGATAGAATCTGCTGTTGACATTTTCTATTAAATTTTTTAGTTCAATCATTGTAGCCTTTATCTCACAGATTTATATCTGGTTCTTTTCTATTCATTCTACTTCTTTGTCAATATTTTGCTCTGAGTATTGTTTTTCATATTGTAGTAAATTGTATCTCTATATATTGCTTTAGCTCACTGAACTTCTTTCTGAATATTATTCTTAATACTTTACCAGTCATTTTATAATCTCCATTTCTTGGGGGTTCATTGTTGGAGCTTTATTAGTTCTTTTAGAGGTGTCATGATTTCCTGATTCTTTTTAATCCTTGTGTCCTTCGGTTGTTGTCTGCACATTTGAGGAGATAGCTCTTCTTCTGGTCTTTACAGGTGTTTTTGTTTTTGTTAAGTTGTTTTGTTTGTTTTTCTGTTTGACAGTGATAGACCTTCACTATCTCATCCTCTCTACCTTCTAGCCTGTGATTCTGAAAGGCCAGCTCATGACAGCCTTGCACAGGCAGAGCTTTTCAGTTCTGTGGTTGATGGGTCACTGCCTTTGCTTTGATGTTGAATGAAGCTGCTGACTGTGCTCTACTCTCTGGTGAGGCTACTGGCTGGACTCTGCTCTCAGGCAGAGCTGCTGGCTGGGTACTATGATGGTTCCTGGTCAGGCTGGTTATGGACTGTATTCTCTGGCTGGGCACTTTTGCTATTTGGGATCTGTAGTTGAGCAGGGCTGCAGGCCAGGCCCTGAGGTTAGGCGGGGTCACTGTTCAGGATGGGTGGAGCCCATCCTGATGTGGAATCACCTTTTTGTTGAGTTCAGTAGCTGTTTGACCTCCCCGCTCAAGCAGGTTTAGCCCCTTTCCATCTCTGGAATGTCCAAAGATACAAGTTTCCTTACTGGGTGGGGTCATTGAGTAGACTTTTGGCTAAATGGAACACTGCTTGACTTTCTGGTTTAAGCTAGTCTAGCCCCTTCACTTTTCTAAAGTGCATAGAAGTGGGAGTCTCCCTTCCTGGGCAAGGTCATTGTGCAGGCTTTTGGGTTGAGTGGAATCATCTTGACTTCCTGGGTCAAGCTGGTCTAACTTCTACACTTCTCCAAAATGTGCAGAGGTGAGAGTCACTCTCCCTGCCTGGGCAGGGTCACTGGGTAGGCCCTGAGGCTGAGCATGTTCACTAGCCATCTAGAAACTCGAGCTAGGTTAAACTTCCCACTCTGTTTCTGAAGGCAACCGAATCAGCTTTGTGGGTGGTTTAAGAGGTTGGTTTGTACCTTCAGTTTTGGTGCCACAGCTGGGAGAAACAGAAGCACCACCCAGATTTGTTTGCTGCTGACTGTGACTTCTGCCTCTTTTCTTTGTTTCTATCTAACCCTGGGCAATCTAGCCGTGTTATTTCCCCCTAATGTTCTAAGTGAGGTGAAACTGGGGTGGGCTTCCTGGGAAGCCTTTCCAAATGCTTGGAAAATTGGATGACTATGTCCAGTTTTCTTTTCCCCATGTAGAATATGTGTGCCCATAGAAATCCTTTTCTTCTGGCATCCTGCTGACTTGGGGAAGGGGAGTGCAGTCAAAGTAAGACCATTCTTTTTACTCTTCTAATTTGTATTTCAATCAGTTCTGCAGACCAAATGGATATCTCAGGCTTGTTTCAATATTGAAATTTTCAAAAGGATGTTCTGGTCTGTAGACAGTGGCTATTTGATCTTTCTTTGTGGGGTAGAGGGGTGAAGGTGGAGTCTAACTTCCTGTTCCACCAGCTTGGTGACATCACTTCCCGACCCAATCCATTCAATTTCTGGGATAAATCCTATTTTATGATGATGGGTAATCCTCTTAAAAATTTTTTAATTTTGTCTTGCCTTTGGTTAATTTACCTTTTTTTTTTTTTTTTTTGCTTAAAAATTCTTATTCAACAAATTTATTGCTAAAAAAAAAAAAAAAAAACTTGTGATCTAGTCATAATGCAGTTATACCCTACTATTAAACTTTGTTCAGGGAAGTATAAAATTTCTCTACCTTTGTGAAATTTGGGCAGATATCATGGTTTTCTGCCAATGTTTTAGTAAAAGTTGTTTTCTATCTTTATGTTACACAGGTATTCTCGTTTCAGTGTTTAATACTAAATTCAGATTTAGCATTAACATTTTCCCTTTACACAGCCCATTTGTACTTCAGGCTGGAAACCTGCAGTGACAAAGAGCAGGGACTTGGGGCTTCTCAACCTCTCTGCCTTCTACTTTCTCTTTTCCCTGCCCCTACTCAGTATGATAGATTACATATGACTTCCCTAATTTTAAAGATTTAATTTTGGGGGTAGAGGAAAAAATGGATAAGAAGTTTTACATTAACTGATACTGTTTTCTGGTGGCTTCATACTCTGACCTGGAAGATATTGAAAATTAACTCTCCTCAGAGCTTTCCAGCAAATTCCTTGACTGAAATTGGGTATTGGTGGTGGAGACGGTAGGCTGGTTTTCTGTTCCATGAAATTTCCTGGGACTTTTATTAGCTCTAGGACTGTATCCTTCACGGTCATTTTCCATTGCTGTACTCATCTAGGCAGCCCTGTTGTAGAGGATCCATGATAAATCCAGGACCTCCATTTCATCCATGTAGCTCATGTGTGTGCAGCAGGAAATATGCCTACGTTTTCACAATCTGAAAGGCCAATTCTTATTCAGTCTCCTCTATCTTGTTACCTTAACACCACTTTTCTCAGGTGTAAAGTAGGCACGATTAATCCTTGTGTACCACTTGGAAGGTGCCAGCCTTTCTTCAAGATGTGTGTGAACTCTCCCAAGAAATCTATTTCCAAGTTCCCTCTTTCTCATCTAACATCATGGCTTCGCTGAAGTTTCCAAGAAACATGAGCCAATTTATTGAAGTTTCCTAGATAAACTATCCAGTGTAGAGGTGGTAGTAGGAAGCCCTGCAATGGTTTGAATGTCCCCCCCAAACTCCTTGAACTCCAGAACTCACTGAATCCGCAGGGTGGTAGCATGGAGAGGTGGGGCCTTTCAGAGGTGATTGGGTCATGATGGCTCTGTCCTCATGAATGGATTAATCCATTTATAGATTAATGGGTAATGGGTATTCATGGGAGAGGAACTGGTGGCTTTATAAGAAGAGAAAGGGAGATCTGAACTAGCACGTGAGCCTGCTCAGCCCCCTTGCCGTATTACACACTACACTGCCTCGTGACTCTTCAGAGAGTTCCCTCCAGCAACAAGGTTCTCACTTTCTTCAGATGCACCTTCTCTACCTTGGACTTGCCAATCTCCATCACTGTGAGAAAGAAATTTCGTTTCTTCTAAATTACCCAATTTCATGTATTCTGTTACAAACAACAGAAAATGGACTAATGAAGGTTGTCTCACACATTTATCTGTGATATATACCATATACAGTCTCTTAAATATAGTAACAGATTATATGTCTTCTTTTGTGGTGTGTTTTGTCCTAACATGAATCAAGTAGATTTCTCTCTTTTTTTATGTTCTGCAGTGGATTATATTGTATGGGAAATTTCTTTTTTTTTTTTTTTCTGTAGAATGATAGGCTTATTGATTTTATTTTTTCAAAGCCTTTAAGAGAATCTACAATCTGTCATCATTTAATTCATTACAAATCAACTTTATTGAGGTATACTTTACATGAAATGACATATACCCATTTGTCTAGGTTGATAAGATTCGTCTAATATATATACCCATGTAATCACTGCCACAATCAAAAAAGAAAGTTTTTATTACCCAAAACATTCCCCGTTGCCCATTTGCAATTTATCTCTTACTCCTTATCCCTAAACAAACATTCTATTTTCTGTCAGTATAGAATTTTTTTTTCAGACATATATATTTTTTAATTATACTTTAAGTTCTAGGGTACATGTGCACAACGTGCAGGTTTGTTACATGTGTATATACGTGCCATGTTGTATGGGAAATTTCTATATCTGAAAGGGTTGATGTTCCTTTAAGCATTTAAAGGTTTATCCATAAATATATAATTTATATGAAATATTTTTTGGGGGAATGTTTTATAAGTACATGCTACTTTGCAAAGGATCTTGAATAACATTTTTCACCCTGGCACACAGGGCTTCAGTTGCTGCAGTACTTACGGGTCTCGAGGTTTTCTGCTTGCATTAGCCTTGAGAATTCATGTTTTTCAGGGAGATGTCATTTTTGTTTGGCCTTTCTAATCATGAGCATGCACACGTACATTGCTTTTTCTTATATTTTAAGCTTTTTAGAACATAACTGTTACATTCCCTTTTTCATTTATAGCTGTGTTTGTTCATATCAAGAAATATCTGTTTTATTTATATTTTTAAAGAACTAGGCTTTGACTTTATATCATAATTCTGTTCACTAACTTCCTGTCTATCTTTGTAAACACCCTTCTTCTCTTGCCTGTCAAGACCTTTCTCTTGCTTTGGAAACACCCTCCCTCACCTGCTGTGGCCCACCTCTATGTTGGGTTGTTCTGCAGTGGGCAGGTCTGTACACACCTACCCCCAAAGGCTGAGGAAGCTGAGAGGCTAAAGGAAGAGGCTGACAAATCCAGTTTCTTAGAAAGACACATTTAATGAGAACTTAAGAACAGGCGCCATGTCTTTGTCTCAGGCAGCAGTGAGATGAGATGGTGGATCCTCACACAATTACCCTCAGGATCCAGGGCTTATATACCGTAGTGAGGGAATGCGTAGGACAGTCGACATTGACCTCTCAGGGAGAGGCAAGAATGCTGTGCTTTTGACCGAAAGTCGAGATTTATGGTAACAGTAGAAAAAGTAGAAATCTTAGAGGCATTCCTGGAACAGGGGTTAATCAGAAGTCAGAATGGCAGATTGCCATCCAAAATGGGGTGGTTTTAGGCTCCACTTGGATGGTAACATCAGCAAAGTGGCAGACTGAAAAGCTCCAAGCTCTTGTCCCCTCACAAAAACATCCAAACAAAACAAAACAAAAACTAGAAGCTATCTGAACCAACCTTGTAGAAGCTCTGGAAATCAGTTTAAGGTTCACAGTAATCAGTCAAATGCCCAATCAAGCAAAAGCTATGTTAAAAGCAACAGGAAAGTTTTGTGGCATTTTTCACTTGCCATTTCCCCCACCCACATCCTAGGGCAGGGATTGTTTCAGGTTTGAGCAGGCAGCAGCCGCATACCCAGTTCTCCCTCTCCTACCAGAGGCAGCAGAGCAGACCTTATTTGCAAATTATTGTGTACATATGTTCTAAACTGTCTGGAGAATGCCTGAAGGACTGAAGCAAGATGTTCGTCTCAGTTTTGCCTAACTCAGAATGCAAGTAAGAGAAGGGGCAGGCGGTGCTCATTAAGGCTACAGGGTAAAGACGGACCTAAAGATGCCTGGGGTGGGAGATTTTGGATGGAAGCATAAAATAGACCATCTAAGGCTCAAAAGAGAAGCTGGGATGAGACTCTTAGAGAAATGAGGTCATTCAAAAGCAGCCACATATATAGAGATACTTAAAAATCCATGCACATGCCTAGACAAGAAGTATGCACAGAAAAGTCCTAAGGAACCTCCAATGTTTGCTTTTGGTTAATCCCTAGGCTTAGAGGAACGTGTACCCCAGCACATAACCAGTCTACAAAGACTGAGAAAGAATGTTCTTCTCTTTTTTGTTTGTGCGTTTTTTGTTTGTTTGCTTCAGCTCTTGGCACTTAAGGAAATTCTTGTTAAAACATTTTCCAGGCATGGTGGCTCATGCCTGTAATCTTAGTGCTTTAGGAGGCCAAGGTGGGAGTATCAGTTGTGATCATGAGTTTTAGACCAGCCTGGGCAATGCAACAAGACCCTGTCTCTACCAAATAAATAAGTAAATAACAATAAAGAAAGAAAAAAATCTAGCCAGGCATGTTGGTGCATGACTGTAGTCCCAGCTACTTGGGAGGCTGACACAGGAAGGTCGCTTGAGCCCAGGTGTTTGAAGCTACAGTGAGCTATGGTCAGGCCGCTGCACTCAGCCTACACAGTAGAGTGGGATCCCATCTTTAATAAATAAATACATACATAGATAAATAAATGTAAAACATTCTCTCAGCATGAGCTAAAGCAACAGAGACTTCACTGATTAACCTTGACATGAAAAAATCTTTTCAAAAAAAGTTTAGAAATGACTCAAAACAAATGGACTGATAAAGTTAAAAGCAGCTGGACGCGGTGGCTCAGGCCGGGCGCGGTGGCTCAAGCCTGTAATCCCAGCACTTTGGGAGGCCGAGACGGGCGGATCACGAGGTCAGGAGATCAAGACCATCCTGGCTAACACGGTGAAACCCCGTCTCTACTAAAAATACAAAAACTAGCCGGGCGAGGTGGCGGGCGCCTGTAGTCCCAGCTACTCGGGAGGCTGAGGCAGGAGAATGGCGTAAACCCGGGAGGCGGAGCTTGCAGTGAGCTGAGATCCGGCCGGCTCCAGTCCGGGCGACAGAGCGAGACTCCGCCTCAAAAAAAAAAAAAAAAAAAAAAGTTAAAAGCAGCAAACCCTGGGCAAAGGAAAGAATCTGATTTTCAGAGTGACCGCATTATAATAATGAAATGCCCAGTTTTCAGGGGAAAAAAACCACAAAGCATACAAAGAGGAAAACATGGCTTAGTCAAAGGAACAAAATAAATTGGCAGAAATCTAATTATTGGACTTACTTGATAAAGACTTTAAATCTCTTTATTCAAAGAGGTAAAGGAAAATATGGACAAAGAACTAAAGGAAATAGGAAAAAAGATAATAGCCACCCTAATGTGTGTGATGTAGTACTTCACTGCGGTTTTGACTTGCATTTCCTTAAACCGCAATGAGATACTACATCACACACATTCGAGATGGCTGATATATATATGTAACATTTTAATATATATGTGTTTTTTAAATGAAAAGAACAAATGTTGTCAAAATCAAGAAAAAATAGGGACCTTAGGGATCTCTGATGGGAATTTAAAATGATTCAGTCACTGTGGAAAGCAGTATGGTGGTTCCTCAAAATTTAAACATAAAATTAACATATGATCCACAATTCCAGTTCTGGGTAGATACAAAAGAAGTGACCCAGGCCGGGCGCGGTGGCTCAAGCCTGTAATCCCAGCACTTTGGGAGGCCGAGAC
>NW_012115278.1:2320775-2328029 GCF_000951035.1 Colobus angolensis palliatus | reverse complement strand
TGATATTTTGTATATTATATTTGAATTAAAATGTTTTTTATTTTTTCATGTTTAATTTGCTAATTTGGATGCTGTTTGGTCTTGATCTAATAAATCTCAGTTACATATCCATTTTATCCCCTCAATATCTATCATCTCCTCTGTTTTCAAAGCTTCTTTTTTCTACCTCTGCCTTTGAGTAGGTTTTACAAGTTTGCCCTCTCCTTTCTACTAAAAATAGGGTCACCCAGACCAGCATCAGCATCACCTGGGAACAGTATCTGGGAATTTCAGAATGAAAGACTCACCCAATTCCAGAATCTGAATTTTTTTCTTCTTCTTCTTTTTGACGGAGTCTTGCTCTGTTGCCCAGGCTGGAGTGCAGTGGCACGATCTCGGCTCACTGCAACCTCTGCCTCCCAGGTTTGAGCAATTCTGCCTCAGCCTCCCAAGTAGCTGGGACTACAGGCATGTGCCACCACACCCAACTAATTTTTTGTGTTTCTAGTAGAGACAGGGTTTCACTGTGTTAGCCAGGATGGTCTCAAACTGCTGACCTTGTGATCCACCCACCTCGGCCTCCCAAAGTGCTGGGACAGAATCTGAATTTTAACAAGGTCCTTCAGTAATGTATGTGCCCGTTAAAATGTAAGAAGCTTTCCATGCTGTTAAAGGATTTTCAGCCATGTTAATTCTGTTGCCTTGTCTTCAGTGCAGATTTCAATTTGGCATTTGTGGCTAGGATTTCTTGCATTCATCTGTCAGTGTTGAGTGCCTTCTGTCTATCTATGCCTTCATTTCAGAATGTTCTTTTGCCTCCCCATTCTTCTTGAAAAGAGGCCGTATCCACTCATACCTTTTAGTAACCAGGCACATGTCATCTGAGTTTTTCAACTTTCATTTGCTAGGCTTCCATTGCTTTTCATGGGACATCTCTTCTTTTATTCAGAATGTTTATGCTTTGGTGGGACAGATTCATAGAAACAAAGTGACTTTCTGGTGTCAATATGGATATGGTGATCTTGACTTCAGTTTCCCTCTCATATGGGAGGCTGTAGCCTCTAGGATATAAATGTGAAGATCAGGCGAAGGTGGTCCATTTGTTGTGCCTAATTGTCAGTTAATTAGGGTAGGTCTTTCTGTCTGGCTGCTGAGTTATAGCTAAACCGTGAAGTCAGACACACTTTGTGGTACTTTGGATAGAGTCTTGAGTGACATTTTTTATGCCGGCATGCATGGCTTCCTCCAGCTGTGACAGCTTACCTTCAAGCCTCTGGGTTCCATGCATTTGACCATATCCCCCCAACTACATTCATCCAGGGAGTCATGTTCTCAGAGGCTAGAGACACAGATAGCAAGCTGTTATTTTTGCACTGTCTGATGGAGCTTTCTGTGGTAATGGGGGTAGTCCGTAATCCGCATAGTACAGTAGCTACCAGTCAGTCACAGGGGGCTATTGAGCACTTTGTATGTGATGAGAACATCGGAGGAGCTCCATGTTTAATATTATTTCATTTAAATTAATTTAAAATAATTAATTCTAAATGTAGATATAAATAGTCACACATAGCTGGTGGTTACTGTTTTGGACAATGCATTTCTCTATTGTGAAACCCCCAAGTGCCATAATCAGATCCAGATAGTTGGAGTGACTCAAAGTACTTCAGTGATTCTTTCCAACTGTTTTCTCTGTTCCTCTTCAGAGGGTTGAACCTGTGGTGTCGTCCTTAAGAACTTCTCATTCCACCCTCTGGGCAGTTCCTTTCTTTCAGGAGTTCTAGAATCTGGCATACACCTTTTGTTCTGGCGGGAGCACTATTGCCAGTTTGTGTATTCTTTGTGTAGCGTGTTGCCAAATTCTTTGAAAATCGAGAGGAGGTACATGGGGCCTGTCTCTTTTGCCTGAGGGAACTACTTGTTCCCAAAAATGAGTATTCCTGAATGGTAGTGGAGTTATGCTTCAATATAGAAACAGATGTCCCTATTTTAGAAAAATGCTCTTTGCTAAGGGTTTTACTATCTTATGACACTCCTCAGAAGTATCAGGTTGTGATTCCTACATATGGATAAGAGAATTTGTGCTTTTGTATGTTTGCAGTGAACTTTGTTGACTATTGTATCAGTTATCTATTGCCACAAGAGTGCGGTGTAACAATCAGCTAGAAAGCCTCGATGCATTCGGTAACCCCAAAGTGCTCATTGCTTGTGTGTCTGGGTTGTTAAGGAGCATCTCTGCTGGTTCTGGCTGGCGCTCTCACAGGCTGGGTGTCAGGGACCCATTAGCTTACCCAGGGCAGTCTCTGAAAAGATGAATGGTCACCTCAGTCCTGTTCTTTGTGTTCATTCTCCTGAAACCAACAGACAGACTCCTCTGGGTATGACTTTCTCACAGCAGAGGTAGAAGCAGAAAAGCCCAGAAAAAGAACGCATCTTGGGGCCTAAGCATGGACTGGCACATAGTCACTTCCAGCCATTATATTAGATAAAGCAAGTCACAAAGTCGGCGCACATTCAAGAAGTAAGCAAACAGCCAGCTCCTCTTTGGTGAGAAGAGTTGTAATGACATGGCTGGGAGCGTGGATTCTGGAAAGAGGAAAGGAATGGGCTGCTAACATACTCAGCTTACCACGATAATTTTCCCAGCAACATCCTCAAGGAGTTCCCATAGCAAAAGCCTTTGGATAGTTCTATGAATGTGTTTTCTTATATATTTTGTAAATCAAAACGAAAATCACGATAACCAAAACATTGACCTATGTCCTGTGACTTCTTCACATTGAATAAGCACTTGCTCAAGGAAAATTCTTGGTCTGAATTATTCGATTTAGGTCCTACATCCTAGCATCTGAGTTCCTTTTCTTGGTAAAATGATAGCTGCCTCCACCAGCCAGTGCATCCTGCATCAGAGGAATGAGGAGTGAAGATGAGAGTGAGTTGCTGTAGGGTGACTGCAAAGGACCAAATGGTTACCTGTGAAGCAATGACTTGGCTGTGGTGCTAACCCATGGCCATAGATACAACTCTTGCCCAGATTTCCGGAACGTTTGGGCATCTTGAGTGCAAGCCAGAAGTCACACCAAAGGAGCTACTAACTTGCTTCCAGGTCCTGTTAGCTTAACAAGATTGTGATCAGAGATCTAGGACTACCCTGAAGGCAACATTTCATCGTGGTCTTCACTGCACCTGAAGCCATAAAGCTCTCACACACTGACGTTAGAGTCAGTTCTGCAGGATTGAATTCTGCAGGTAAGAATTGAATTCTGCAACATAAAGATTCACTGAGACCACTTGACCATAAAAACAGGGGATTCTTATCCAAGCCTCTTGACCAGAGAGCCCATGGAGGCTCTCAGAGTCCATAACCATGCACAGCCAGGACTCATGCTGGGAGTGCCTGTTAGCGGGAATGTGTCCCCACTTACTCTTACATTTGGGACATTAAAGCCAAGAAGGACTAAACCAACTCTCTTTCCACATTTTGCTCGAGTCCCACACTTCAGCTTATGCCTGGTCGTCTTATCTCGAAAGTCATTTGTTCTGAGAATATTTACAGGACACTTACTCTGCATGTGTGGTCGGGGGGTGCTGCCGTTCTAGGTACTGGGGAGAGAACCGTGGACAGGAGCAATAAAGTCCTGCTCTTGTGGGCTCACCTCCCCAGGTGAGCGAAAGGCCAGCAAGTTAACAAATAATGGACATTCTGATTTGTAGGTGTAATGAAATGTAATGAAAACATTAAAAAGGAGGAAGCTGAGGAGAGATAGAGACCAAGATTTTTTAGTTCCAGAAGCTTCTCTGAGAAAGCTGGTCCAGGACCTTGACATCCAGTGACCAACCAGGGACATCAGAATCAGTGCTTGCAATGGACATTTTAATCTGTTCTCTCCAGTGTTTGCAGTGAATCAAAGCTATTCATACAAATGGAGGAAGAGATTGTGTGCATTGCTGGATTCACTCTAAGCATGAATCCCAGACCTTGACCATATCCAGCCTTTTCCAGTAACACTGACAAGGAGCACTTTTATACCTAAGTCAACAGGTGGACATTTCAGACCAATGTTTGCAGAAGTGAGCATGTCCCCGACCATCAGACAGCAACATTTCCACAGCAGTCCTACCAGGAGATATGCAGAGAAGTTTGTATTTATGCAATTCATGAAGAGTTTGCATCTACCCTTATTATATCAATGTGTGAATATTTTAAAAATGGAAATGCTTATGCCAAAAAGTATTTCACAAGCTTAATACAACTGAGACAAAATGAAAACCCTTCAACACACTGACATCTGTGTATCTTGACCTCCTTTACTCAGGCTTCCTCACTCAGGTGTGCAGGGAACGGTCTCTAAGGGTAGTTGAAGGCAGCATCTAAAGACGGTGTGTCACCAGAATCTCAAAATATGATTTTACACTTACTAGAGATAGTGCTGTCCTTACAACTGCAAGTTTATTTCTTACATGTTAATACTTTTAGTTCTTTTTTTTTTTTTTTTTTTTGAGAGGGAGTCTCGCTCTGTCACCCAGGCTGGGGCGCAGTGGCCGGATCTCAGCTCACTGCAAGCTCCGCCTCCCGGGTTTACGTCATTCTCCTGCCTCAGCCTCCCGAGTAGCTGGGACTACAGGTGCCCGCCACCTCGCCCAGCTAGTTTTTTGTATTTTTTTAGTAGAGACGGGGTTTCACCGTGTTAGCCAGGATGGTCTCGATCTCCTGACCTCGTGATCCGCCCATCTTGGCCTCCCAAAGTGCTGGGATTACAGGCTTGAGCCACCGCGCCCGGCCTTAGTTCTTAAACTTATCTTTAAACATGTATTGTTTGTAAAAGCAGGAATGATCTAATAAATGACCCTATTCCACAAAGGGTGAGAAACTGTTGGATGAAATGTCACTATAGTTACTGCAGGAATAGCATGTAGAATATTTATTTTCTGCATTTACTCATTATATTTCCAATTTGACATTTAATGAGAATATTATGGGTATATATATGTATATATATATGCCTATGATATGTGTAAGTATCAATATTTATATCTCTGTCTACATAAATTTATCAACCTTATTGCTCTTCATTCAAAACAAGATTCTCATTTCCTGAGTAGGCCTTTAAAAGTTGAATACATTTTGTATGTTTGAGGTGAAAGAGGTAATACAGATGTAGCAGAGCATAGGGTTCAAACTGCCTGGATCTGAATGTCACGTCTGCCTTCCAGTGGCATTGGGAACGTGGTCGAGCTGCTTACTCTTTCCGAACCTTGGTTCACTCATCTGCACAATGGATATAATAATAATAATACCTCTGTAATATGGTTGTTGTGAGAGTAAACATGTGTGTATTAAAGTGCTTGGCACAGAACTGGGCATTGAGCAAGTGCTCCACCGGTGTTCCATGAAGTACAGATGTGACTGGTGGGTGTGCTGGGCACTCAGATGATGACTCAGCACCATCCCTGTAATGTGGTCCAGTTCTCTCGTCCTCACTCCTCTGTCTCTTCGTCAACTTTTTTGTTTGCTGCTGCTTTCTACTTTCAGCATTCTCGAAGTACGACTGTAAAGAAAGGACATATTGGACACAGACACATCTCCTGTCACTTGGCCATTATCTTTCTCTGCGTCTCTATCAGAGACATGCCTTGTAGTCACAGAGACCCTCAGCACTGCTGTCTCTCAATCATAAAACAAAAAAGAAACAACCAAAAGGAAAAAAAGGAATCTGCTGAGGAGTAACACTGGGAGAGCCTCGGCCAGTGCTGTTGGATCCTGATTGCTGAACTTCATCCCATTCCTCAGGAATAATAGTGGAATTCTCAGATCACAGGGGGCTGGACAAGGTGGCGCTAGATGTTGGTTAAATTATTCTGTCAGGACGGAAAATAGATACGTTTGTTAGGGAAAACGTAAAACCACGTGTGTGAGTGTTGGCGATTACACAGCTGGAGCCCGGATGTCCCTGTGGCCTCTCTGTCCTTGGTTGATCTCCGTGCACTCGGCTTGGACTCAGTTCTGCCATCTGTGAAATTCCTCAACCCTTCTGTAACGCTTGTCAGCCCGAACACAAGTCCTGCACAGGCTTTGAGAAGCTGCTCCCTGGAGAGGTGGAGCGCACATTCGATAATATCTGCAATGTCCCAGGATCGATTCACTCAAAAGGCCCACTCTCCCAGCCTCTGATGAGTTGAGTCAACTTGGATGAGGATTTGGGGGCTCAGGGAGGGGTTGGGGCATGCTTCTCCACCACGGTTGGCTTCATCACTCTGCCACTCGCCTCCACTCTCTCTCCTTTTGCCTTTTTGTCCCAGCTATTCAGCTACTTCTTCTCTCTTGATGGTTACCTTTTGTAGCATGAGCAAGAGCAAGCTCCCGTGCCTCACTCTCCACTCTGAGAGTGTTTTCTGAGTATTTCTTCCAAATGAAGAAGAGTAGTGAGTAGATGTGTCTGCCTTATTCCTCACATAAAAAGAAAAATGTGGCTCCATTCTTTTTCTTTTCTTATTGTAAATTGACAATGATAATCGTATAGATTTATGGGTTCTGTGAAGAGGGAGTTGCGTGGGGAAAAAATGTATGGGGTACAAAATGATGTTATGATTTATGAACCCAATGTGAAATAATTAAATCAAGCTAGTTAACGTATCCATCACCTCAAATAATTAACATTTTTTCGTGGCAAGAACATTTGAAATTTACTTAGCAATTTGAAATGTACAACACTCTACTACTAACTATATTCACCATGCTGTGCAGTAGAATGCACAAAAAGAGAAAACATATTTTCCGTTTGAAATTGTCTACCCTTTGCTCATCACCTCCCTATTTCCCCTCCTCCAGCTTCTGCCACCACCATTCTACTCTCTATTTCTATAAGTTAATTGTTTTAATTCCACATATAAGTGAGAACATGTAGTATTTGTCTTTCTGGGCCTGACTTATTTCACTTAGCATAATGTTCTCCAATTCCATCAATGTTGTCACAAATTTCAGAATTTCCTTCTCTCTGTTTTTCTCTCTGTTTTTTGGGGTTTTTTTTTTTTTGTTTTTGTTTTTTTTGAGATGGAGTCTCACTCACGTTGTCACCCAGACTGGAGTGTAGTGGCCCCATCTCAGCTCACTGAAATAGGGCTCCATTTTATAGCCAGAATTATAACAGAATGGGAAGACTGGACAGCTGCTGTACTTGGTGTACTTGGTGGGACAAGGGTATGCTGTCACCAGTTCTTGGTGGGACAAGGGTATGCTGTCACCAGTTCTTGGTGGGACAAGGGTATGCTGTCACCAGT